>NC_092814.1:249562800-249862800 GCF_023375885.2 Dermacentor andersoni
CAAACTTAGCTATTGTTAGGTTCAGTGACATCAGCTAGGACTAGGACTTGCACCATGTGTTCATTGTGTCTAGGTCTTTTTTCAGGGCTTCGCTATATTTATCACAAGATCTGTTACGGTACACAACAGTCGTGAGCAATTAGTTTAATCTTGGACGTCGTCGTCGTCGTCGTCGTCGTCGTCGTCGTCGTCGTCGTCGTCGTCGTCATCATCATCATCATCATCATCATCATCTGTTTTATGTCCACTGCAGGACGAAGGCTTCTCCCTGCGATCTCCAATTACTCCTGTTCTGCGCCAACCGATTCCAACTAGAGCCCGTTAATTTCCTAATTTCATCGCTCCACCTAGTCTTCTGCCGTCCTCGACTGCTTTTCCCTTCTCTTGGTACCCATTCTGTAACCCTAATGGTCCAACGGTTATCTAACCGGCGCATTACATGACCTGCCCAGCTCCATTTTTTTCTCTTATGTCAATTAGAATACCGTCTATACCCGTTTGCTCTCTGATCCAAACCGCTCTCTTTCTGTCTCTCAACGTTATGCCTAGCAATCTTCGTTCCATCGCTCTTTGCACGGTCCTTAACTTGTTTTCAAGCTTCTTTGTCAGTATCCAAGTCTCTGCCCCATATGTCAGCACTGGTAAAATGCACTGATTGTCCACCTTCCTTTTCAATGATAATGGTAAGCTTCCAGTCCGGAGCTGACAATGTCTGCCGTATGCGATCGAACCCATTTTTATTCTTCTATGAACTTCCTTCTCATGATCAGGGTTCCCTGTGAATAATTGACCTGGGTAAACATATTCCTTCACAGACTCTAGTATTAGAACTAGGTAAGTCATTAATAAATGCTAAAAGAAGTAGCCGGGACAAGCACACTGCGTTGAGGCGGACCAGGCGTCATTCAACTGCAGTTTGAGTTGCAGTCATTAATTGATGCCTAGTGAGGCCTGGAATTTAAGAAAGGATCGATTTACGTTAGCACCGGCTTTTGAATTTCTAATGCTTTGGAGGTTCTTTTATGCTTTGGAGAAATTGAGAAAAATGGCATCAATCGGTAGCCCAGCGACAAATGATAAATGCCGATTGTTAATAAATCTAGCAAGTTGAAGGACGCATGAGTCTTTTGGAAAGCATGCTGGTGTTTGTGTAATATACTGTGCCCTTCTGAGAAGTTAATGACATGCGCGTGCATTACGTGTTTTAAGGGTTTGCAGATAGTATTGGCAAGCGATACAGGACGATAGTTTAGAGATGAAGGTCGATCTCCAGATTTAAATATCGGTAAGACCTCCGCTATTCGCCAGTCGTTAGGAATAGAGCCAATAAATAATGATAGCGGATAACTTGCTGACAGTACACAAAAATTATCTTCTTCTTATTGCTTAAGAGAGAGAGAGAGGGGGGAGAGAGAGAAATAGAAGACGGGGAAGGCAGGGAGGTTAAGCAGACGCACGTCCGGTTTGAGAACCTGCACTGGGGGAAGGTGGTATGGGGGTGAAGAGAGTAATGTTTTGTTAAAGCCACTGTGGTGCCATGTCAATGATGCCTTAAGAAGATTTAACAGAGCAAAAATTCCAGCTTCATCAGTGACGATATCAGACAAGCTAATGTCAGGTCGTGCAGGTATACACGGGCATGACGCAATGTCTTTACATATGAATGCCGAACAAACAAAAAAGGCCATAGAGAGCCTGATCAGTCTGCGATTCGGAAATGGCGTCACCGCTGGAATTAGTAAGAACTATATCAGTGTAGTGGCGAGAGTTCACTCAGAGCCAGAAACTCCACTCGTTATTAACAGCAGTGACCCGAAATGATGACTGCAAGGCTACTGACGGGTTGGTTTAAGTATAGTAATCGATAGTATTTATCACAGTTTTTATACCGTAGCCACGGTTCCGAACTGTTGTTATTATTGGCCTGTCTGTGCAATCGCTTATTTTGTTGTTGAGACGCTGAAGGTGCTTATTGTACCAAGGTATAGAGCTGTTGCTCCTTATACTGAGTATAGGAACAAAGGCATCTATCAGACTTGAGAAAGTATATAGATAGGATCCAGTTTTCTTCCACTGTTCGAGATGAGTAGGTGCTGATAAAAGTGTCAGTAAGCGTGGTTAATTCTGAGTTAATTCGATGAAAATAAGCCCTTGTGGAACGCCTAATTTATTTATTAGTAAAGTATTTTTTATGAATCGGAAAATTGAGTTTACCAGTGATGACAACGTGATGGGAAAGGAAATTATTTTAATTAAATCGTACACAAATTATTATTGCGGCGAAAATGTATTTTTGCCGCATGCAATGAGCTTACATACGCTGATTCAGATTATATCGCTATACGTGGGTCAAGGGCACTTGAAGCGCTTAGCTTTGAGCGTTCTTACGCAGCGGAATGTACCACGCAGCGAGGTAATCAGTAAAATAGTGGTAACGGTTTAGCGGCGTCCGGAAAGTCCCGAATTTTATAGCGTTTTTCACTCGCGAATGTTTTCAGACTGTTTGTTGGGTTTCCTCGTAAGCACACGAAATGAAAAAGAAGTACGAACCACAATAAGGAAACAGTGTCCACAAAAGAAAACAATGAATACCTCGTAAAAGAGCATGGGATTCCAGGTTAATTAAAAAGGGACAAAAATCTGCATTTCGTCTTGGTGAATTCTCAACAATAGTGTTCTGATTTGTATAACTGCAGCGGTAATATCAGCTTGTTTCTTTTCTTTTTTTGGTAAGGTGTCTAGTTACATTATTTTTATTTCGATTTTTGACTAATCTTACTTGCTTTGACCTTACAGTTGAAAAAGATAGGGCAACAGCCAGCAACCGGCAGGGCTGTTTTTTCTGGATGTTTTAAATCTGTAGCTCGAATAGATGGATATGAAAAACGATTTTCTTTTTATTAAAGAGATATTACTTATTCTAAGTAAACTATTTTCGCTGTTTCAATCCTCGCATCTTGCATATGAAGTGTTCTCATTATTGACAATGGTAGCCATGATTTTGTCACAGCTCATCTCAGGAATCTTGAGCTGCTTTATGGCACGAATGGTTCTTAATGATTAAAAAAGAGAACAGCGACCAAGAAAGAAATTAGGGAAAAATTAAAATACGTATCGGCTCCCGTATGGGGGTCGATACGTATTTTAATTATTCACTAATTTTTTTCTTGATTGGCGTTCACTTTTTTTCCATCATGCCTCTTCCCAACCAGACGGGATCCTGTCAAAGTCTGGATTTCAAGAGAGAGAAAAATGGGAAGAAACGACAGGGAGGCGAGCCAGGGTAAGTATACCAGATGGCTACGTTGTGTTGAGGAGAGGGGTAAAGGAACTAAAAGGTGATAGCGGAAACAAATAAAAAAATTAAAGTGAGAAAAATTCACACAATAACGTGGTGCTACGCGGTACTACTTTCAAAATCGGTAGCTCAACTCACAAGCCTTTAAGAACTTGAGCAGAGCCCTTGAGGCCTTGAGTGCCGAAGCTCGCCTGGACTACTTTTTCCACATTGTAACGAGGACAGTCATAGAGGAGGTGCTTGATCGCCTCCTCGCAGCCATATTTGTTGCAAGCAGGGCTGTAGGCCATTCCACGGCGGAAAGAATGCGCGTTCGTGAATGCCAACAAACCACAGGCGGCAAAGAAGTGCTGCTTCCACTCGTGGTATCCCTGGTGGGAGATGAAATTGGAGGCGTGAATCCAATCTGTGGAGACGTGCGTTAGTGAATTCACTTTTGTTCTACAGAGTCTGTGTAAGCTAGCGTGCATGGAAACGAAGCCTTGTGGATACATCTGTTCTTGACAGTGGTGTTGGTATAATATGGGCATTGTCTTGGATCGATCGTGCAGCGGCATCCGCACTCTGATTTCCAGAAATTTCGCAGTGACCCGGTATCCATTGGTAGATAATATTCTGCCCCTTGTCGATTGTGTGATGGTGTCGGATGTCTGCGACTAATTGCACCTTAGGTCCGTGGTTCAAAGGGGACAGGAGACACTGGAGCCTTCGAGTCACAGAAGATGGACAATGACTGTGATTATTCGTGACCAATAAACTCCAGAGCAGCACGGATAGCTGCGGGTTCTGCAGCCGTCGATGTTGTAATGTGAAACGACTTGAATTAGATGATGACACATTTCGCCTAAATTACCACTGCTCCAGGCGAACTTTTGGAGAAGACGGAACCGTCCGTGTAAACGTGGATGCATTGTCTGTGCTTCTCGTCAGGAATGAAAGTACGGTTTGTTTGAGGGCGAAAGATGACATCTTTGTTTTATTTTTGGTGCCGGGAATGACAAGAATGGCTTGGAGTGGATGCAGGCACCACAGCGGTAGGTGGTCGTGCTGCAGTTGTGAAGTTCGATGGTAAAGTTCCATGATCGGTGGTGATAATTCTGCTAAACACTGAACGAGGTCGAGCGGCACGAAGGGAGGCGAGATAGTGCGATGGAAGTTGGGAGAAGCGCCTGATATGCATCCTTAAAGCGTCGTCTTGAAGGTACGTACGTATTGATGAGGTGGTCGTGCGCGATTGCTATTGTTGCTGCCATGGATGCACACCTGGAAAGGCCAAGGCATATTTGCAGAGCGTGGGCTTGCACAGAATGGAGGGCACGGAGTTTGGTTTTGTTGGTCCCACCCAGTATAGGTAAGCTACAGCATGGGAGACACAGGAACAGTGCGTTATACAGTCAAAGCATCGCCCTCACAGACGCACCCCATGATTTTCCCGCGAGAAATCTGAGGACGTGGGCTATCACGACTAGCTTATTTTTTAGGTGGGATTCATGAGGACTCCAGGAGAGGTTTCCCTCTATTATCACTCCTAGAAAGCGGTGCGTCTTTCGTAGATGATTGGCTGTCCATTAATTCTTACAACATACGGTCTAATTTCTTTGCGCGTGAAAGTGACCATAGAGCACTTCTCGGAGGACACCTCCAGACCGCGTGCTCGAAGATAACCTGATGTTAGTGTGGCCGCTCTTTTTTCATAATGTCATCTTCGTAGATCGACACATGGACGGATTGCGGTAGAGAATGAACAAGGTCAATGAGCACGAACTTGAATAGAGTGGGGCTCAGGACTCCACCTTCTTGCACGCCACGGTGTATTATGCTGTGATGTCGCGCCATCCTCTTTTTGCACAAAGAATAACCTGTCCTTGAAGTAGCTGAATATCTATCGAAAAACGCTTGCTTTTTCTAAGAATGGACCGCGTCCATTGACAGTACCCACACTTCCACAAACAACTAGCAATACTAGCAGCGAGGATCCTAAGCAGAAATTCTCTAATATCATTGCCTCATGTGATGAGGGGCCGCTGTTTCCAAGGCTAGATCAACCAGATGAGCAGCAACATGTAGCACGCTCGCGGAATCATGCTTCCCCTTCATACAACAGCCAAGACGATGACAAAAAAGTTGTCACCATGATAAGGGCCATTATGAACACTGGATTTCAATGTCTCTTAGTGCACGAACAGCGTAAACTGAAAGGGTTTTGTGATACGTTTACGAATACCATAGTCAACAAATGCACTCTTGCCAGCCGCGGTAGCTTATGGCTTTGTGGTCCACTGCTAAACTTGAGGTCGTGATTTCTATGCCGGCCGCGGCGGCTACATATCGATGCGGGTGAAATGAAAAAAAAAAAAAGGCTGGTGCACTTAGATTTGTGGGCACGTTGAAGGACCCCAGGTGGTCAGAGCTATTCCGGAGCCCCACACTACGGCGTGCCTCAGTCATATCGTAGTTTTGGCACGTAAAACGCCAGAATTTGATTATTATTTTTTTCAGACGCACTCTTTTACTCCTGTTCCCACGGCACACTTGATTGAGGCAAAAAAGAAAAGTGATAAATGAGCCAGCCGGCACGCGCTCTGTGATTCAGAGTGTGCTTTCCAAAGTACAACTTATTGCTGTATCACCCGTACTCTTCGCTCCGCCTTCGCAACCCTACTGGACTCTGCCGACGCGAGGCCACCCTGCTTTTTCGGCTAGAGCTAGGAGTGGCTTTTGTGAAGTATTTTTACGTTTCGCATCGGAATGGGCGACACCGCCTCGTGTGATGACTGTGTTCGTGAGTGGCCTCTTTAACACGTTCTGTGTGACGATCCTCACTACTGTGTACAGAGACGATCGCTTACAGTTGCGCTAGCTGCTTTGATGAGATCCCACTATCAGAGCAAGCCGTTTTGCAATGCCAGCCTCATTAGCCATCGCAGCTGTGGGCGACGGAGGCACTGCTGCAGTTCTTTAGCATAACCGACCTACACAAGCGTCTGTATGTTCTGACTTGGAGTTCACTGTACTTCAAGTGATCATGTACTGCGATATTCTTCAGTGATAGTGACCGGCTGTGATCGTGTATCTGTGCTTCCTTTCTCTCTACGTCCCCCCTCCCCTGTTCTACTGTGTGGGTATAGCAAACCGGATTTTCTGTTCTGGTTGACCGGCCTTTCTTCCCCTTTCTTTTGTCTCTCTCTCTCTCTCTCCCTTGTTGCGATAAAATGTTCTCAAACCATATATACCTAGTGTCCTAAATGTAATACACTGATTTTGTTCGCCATTATTCCACACTTCTCTATGTGAAAAGCGTGAGGTCCCTATCCTGTATTCACGAAGGGATAAGTATTGTCTGTGCAAACTTTAGTAAGTGCGTATCTATACCTTTTCGCTTGACAAAAGGTGTACAGTCGTAGGTGCACGGACAATTTTGAACCAAGCTGACAGTCGTGATGTGGCGGTGTCATCCGTGTAGATTCTTCCGCCTGAAAGTCACGCTTCAGCAGTAATGATGAAGAAGTGAGGGATCAATGTGACACCAGCAAGAATCATTCGCCGCACAGCACTTTTCTGGCTGACACAGTAGGCAAAACTTTGCAGTGCAGTAAGGTTATCATTGAGCAACAGCCTAATGTCCAGCATTTTGTAGAAAGAAAGAGCAAGCGCCAGCTGAACAAGTTTTCGTAGTGCCAAGTTCTGCGGCATGCCAATTTATGAAGAAGCAACCTTTACCGCAATAAATACATACTAAACATGCTTCGCCGACGAGCTGGCCACCTGTCTTGCTGATAGGATAAACTTCTATGCACGGCAAAAGAATCGGTTCTTATAGTATACATGGGATAAGACGAAGTATAACGCTCATAGTGTGTAACGTAAACTGGCAGTGATACACTCGAAAGAAAGCAAATCAGATAGAGTGATAAACAGTCAAAACCTTTTATAATCACCGGATATGATGCCAACACAGATAAAGTGGAGAAAATGAACCAAAACATTGCAATAAACTGCACTGTCATATAGCTAAGAAGTGGAATTCTTCGCTATTTCTTTTACCTTTTTCACATGTGTCAACATGCGTTGCAGCTGTACTGGGTGAAAGCCGCATTCCAAAGGCATCTAGCAGTCTTATACCACAAGGCTTATCGCTATAAGATCGCATGCAAAGTGCCAACAGTATTTATTATTACTATTAGTATTAGCTATTAGTAACAGTAGTCAATAGAAAATTGGTTTAGCCCGCCTGACAACATTTACTCCACAGGACGAACAAAGGTTTTATTTCCACCACCGAGGAAAACTGCCATGCATTTTAAGAAATACCACTTGAGAGTTCGTACGAAATGTTTTGTTTTATCACGCCTGACAAGGACGCGTATTTGCCTAGTGTCCTGTTTGTAATACCTGTGCCACACGCGCACCGAAAATGACATTCGTTCGTTAATGCCTTAAGCTCCCCAATGGCATTTTTTTTTTCGGCGGAGCTCCCACACGTCTCAATTTAATAACATTTGATCTGGTGATATCGATCACAGCATCATCTGAAGTGAGCAATATTAAGGTATTAAATAAACGATAAATACACATTCACAAGTTTACTTTGCGCCTTCATTATTATTATTATTATTATTTGTTTTGAACACATACACATATACACAGGTATCAGGAAAGGGAAAGCGAGGAGCAGGCTGGCAACTGCCACCGGAAGGGGCACAACGCCTGCCTACTCCTTTGAAGGGAGGTGACAGCAACACAGAAATGGCAGATAGAAGGAGGGGAGGAAAAGGAAAGAGGAAAGGAGAGCAACAAGACAAATCTAAAGACCAAAGTAGAACACTGCAACAGGTCAAATCTAAAGACTAAAGTAGAACTCTGCAGCCGGAGTTAAAGTGACGCCGCGTCGAACAGCCTCCACAATTATCAACAACATCCATGGCTAGTTCGCTATGCGGCTAATTGTGTTCTCCACAATGAGACGCCAAGTAAAGCTGCACGTTATCACCGTTTCACCGGTAGTCGGTTCACAATGTACACTATAAGGTGTTTGAGCCCGCCACCTCCCATCTTCGAAGGAAGAAGCGTTAGGGTACAGTACTGATCACACACAGTAGAGTCGGTCACTGAAGGTCACGCTACTACAGAATGTTGAATGTTATTGCTACAAACGTGAACCTAAGTTAGTTAGTTCTATAAAGGTTAGTAGGGCGCGATGGGCCTGATCACGTTTAGATGCACAGCCACTGGGGTATAAACATTCCTCGAGTGTCGCACACCGCAGGCCAAGGAGATGATAGTTTCTCACTAGCGACATGCGCTGCGCACTGAAAGCGGGACACTCAAATATAAGGTGCTGAAGTGTCTCGTAGCAGCCACAAGACGTACACAATGGACTTTCCGCACGCCCTTGTCTGTATAAACGTTCGTGCACGTTCACGCAACCAACCCTCAGCTTGAGCAGTTGTGCTCTAGCGCGACGAGGCAAGCCTCGACCACGACCACGGGGCGGGAACGTTCCATTTGCGACGCGCTGATCTGGATGCTGCTTGAGTAGGTGGCAACGAATCAGCAGACGAGCGTCATCAAGCTTGCACAAAATTTCTGGGCAGTCACAGTTGTTATGAACGCAACTTGAAGCGAGCCGATCAGCCTCTTCATTGCCGGCGATTCCTAGTGAATCATAAAAGCAAGCACGCTGTAGTTCTGTGAGGTTGAGTTTGTTGCTGTCCTTTACAACGCTTCTACTGACCATAGCAAATGCGTGCACATGTCAGGCACACTACCCGAACCCATTGCCACCACCTCGCCGCACTCCCCTTGGAAAGACCCCGCACGTCATTTAGCACAACTGTCTGGGCATATCGTGCCTCGCTTACGTCGGGGTATACACCTGCGGCAATGTCGGTGTCTCCTCCATGCTGTTTGTGCCGTCGTGAAGTACACTTCAGAATTCAAGGACTACAGAAAAAGTCTGATCTACCACCGCTTGCACTAAAACAATTGAGCTTACTCCTGTTGTACGAGAAATACAATAGCCACGTTCACATCTATACTGACGGATAGACCACATCGACCAGTTCTGGGGGTGCTGTGTTTATACCGACAAGAGAAGTAACACTGCGATTCAAGACGTCACACGTCACGACGACCACGGCTGCAGAACTCACGGCTATGCGCAGTGCGCTTCAATTTATTGACACAGAAAGTCCTGGTACATGCGCAATGTTTTCCGACTCGAAACCGGCTTTGTACAGCATGCAGTCAATTCTCAGACGTGGAGCTCACGAACAGCTAACATACGAAATCGTCAAACTTCATCACGATGTCAAACAGAATGGCATGAAATTATTTTCCAGTGGCTACCTGGCCGTTGCGGGATCAGTGAAAGTGATCAGGCAGACAAAGCTGCTCGAGAGTCACATCGAGAATAACACAGTGTTCCATTTCCTCTTTCCAGGACAGACGCTGCAAGGCAGCTTCGTCACCTGGCACGCAAGCTCTCTTTAACAGAGTGGAGCAGCCCAAATATAAGGCACACCAGGTTGTACGAACTGAACCCTTCGCGACAACTCCGACCTCCACCCGGGCTTCGCCGACGTGAGGCATCGCTTCTATCCGGCTGTGGTTGGGAGTGGCTTTCACGAGGGCGTATACTACTTTGATTGGAATGACTGAAAGTGCTGCATGTGTCGTCTGCGGCGTGGAAGAGAACATTGAACACTTATTGTGCCATTGTCATCGTTTTCAGTCGGATAGACAAACATCATCTATCGCATTGCGACGACTGGACGATCGGCCGTTGTCTGTGAAGGTGCTACTTGAAGACCGTCCCCATCGCTCGTCGGCCCACAAAGCTATGAAGGCACTTTTGTCTTTCTTGAGGGCGACTGGCCTATGTGAACGTCTTTGACTCGCTCAGGCCCTCCGCGTGTAAGCGCGAGCTCACCGCGGATTTCCTCCTCTCCCCTCCCTCTCTCTATCTTATCTTTCTATTCCCTCTTTCCCGTCCTCCGAGTAGGGTAGCCAACCAGACGCATTTCTGGTTAACATTCCTGCCTTCTCTCTTTATTTCCTCATCCTCCTTCTCCTCGGCCATTCCAAGTCAAATCCGAAGCCCAAAATCAAAATGGTGTTTGGTTTGTCGAAGCCGTTCCAATGCTGACCTGAGGAAGTTTACGAAGTACAACTGCTTGCAGGAGCATTGCAGTTGAAAGTTATATGTAAATTATTTTTTACATGGTAGAGACTGTTTCAAATACTTCAGTTATATTGCAGTGCGAAAGCTATGAAGTCGAGGGTACGCATTTCTCAGCCAAATCAGTTCTGGTGAAGGCATTAAATAAGAAATGACATTAAGGCGAATGGCATTAGGCTTGTCCATGTAGCGTCACGCAAATGGCATTAAAATTTAAGGCATTAGTAAGTTAATGGCATTTTCTCTGCCCGTGTGGCACGGGTGTAAGACGGCTCTAAAACGGCAGTTATAGCAAAAATTTATATTGAGAAACTGCTGATACTACATTCTAAATCTTCTGAAAGGTTTCTTATAAAAATATTTCTTAAATGTTAACTTGCCAAAGTTTAGGCATATATGGGTTAATTCTACAGTACCTTATGCGTTTCTACCTTCAATTTCTATGTTTATTTCTCCTCCTTTCTGAAGAGTAGGCAGTTGGTGTGCCCCTTCCGGTGGCAGTTGCCAGCCTGCTCCTCACTTTCCTTCTCCTGCCATGTGTATATATGTTTTCAAAACAAATCATAATCATAGTCACAATCAATCAATCAATCAATCAATCAATCAATCAATCAATCAATCAATCAATCAATCAATCAATCAATCAATCAATCAATCAATCCTGTTTATTTAACGTGCCCAGGAGCAACCGTAAGGTCTGAGTGATGGCGCACGCATAGATTAAAGCCCAAAAACAAGAAAAAAAACTAAGCACTGCAGGGCAATATTTAAAAACGAAGCAATGAATAAAAACAACAATTGTGAAAAGGAGAGAGTAGATACAACAAAGCCCAATTTAAATAAAAGGAAAAAGAGAAGAAGGACAGTTTAACAATGCATAAACCTATCACACAACAAGGCAAAGCTAGGAAAGGAACGATCACAGCGAGTTATAAAAGCATCAAGATCATGAAACTAAGCATCATAAAGACACTGTATTCTGTGGACGGTTGCGTGTTGATGATGACATGCAGGTACACGGAAAGGTCTATGTTCTCTGGTGATCTTGCGCGGAATACAAAGCATGATACAGCTGAGGAGTTCGGGGCAGGTGAGGATACCTGAAGGAGATTGAAGAGAAGCAGAAGATCAGCGCGATTACGTTGGGAGCGAAATAAGGGCAACGACAATAATCGAACAATGTTAGAGCAAGGTCCAATGTCAGTGTTTGCAAAGCGGTGATGATATATGCTTAGAAACTTTTTCTGGGCCCGATCTAAAATGTCACTGTTAGATCTAGAAAAGCCATTCTAGACGACCGACGCATATTCAAATTGAGGAAGCTAGATAGTTGTGTACAAATTGCAGAATGGTGTAGAAGACGAATTACCTCGATAGTCTGCAAACAGAGCCAAGAGAGCGCATACCCCGAATACCAACACATTTAGTGTCAACAGAAAAGTGTAAGGTTGCATCAAAAAGTACACCAACATCATTGATCTCACAGTCATTACAAAACGGTACAGAATTTATAGAATAAGAAAAAGAAATACTAGCTGTTTTGCGTATAAAAGTAACCACTTTGGCCTTAGCTGCATTTGAGGAGAAGTTATGTTTGTACCATTTAGAAAAGGAAAGCAGGTCCGACTGCAGGGTGCGACAGTCATCAACAGTCATTCTTTAATAATTTTTATGTCATCGGCCTATAGAAGGAAAGAAGAGTTCCAAATAACGCAACGTCATTAATAAAGATTAAAAAAAGGAGTGGTCCTTGAGGGACGCCGCTAGTTGCCATGTAAAAAGAAGACGTTTGGCCATTGACGTTAACATAACATGATCTATTAAGAAGATAACTACACAAGAGATTGACAACTGACGAGTCAACATGACAGTGCGTAAGCTTGATCAGAAGCAGTGAGTGGCAGACTACATCAAAGGCATTGCTCAGGTCACAGTAAACGGTGTCAACTTGCCCCCTTTGAAGTACCGGCGCGGAGGTCTGTGTCATGAAACTTGCGAGATTCATGATAGTGGAGCGGCCGGTGAAAAATCCATGCAGATTCGGAATGAGTGAGTTCTTCTGATTCGGGATAAATGAGACAATAAGTTGCGAAGAGCAAGCTTAAAAATCTTAGACGAGGCACAGAGAACAGAAATCGGGCGACAATTCGAGACATCGGTTTTACAGCCATACATAACTACAGTAAAAAAGCGAGCAGTTTTCCACATGTGAGGGAAAGTGGAAGTAGTCAAGGAGTTGATAAATGATAATAATAATAATAATAATAATAATAATAATAATAATAATAATATTAATAATATAGCGTTATTCGGTACATTATTACCATAAGCAAATTTTGCGGTACTAAATATAAAATTTAACAGAAAATTTTAAAACGTACTATTGTTTACACAACGGTGCTTCCAAATGAAGCGCCTGACGATAATTTCACGGAAGCATCCTTTGTTGTGGTGTTCAGAAACGGAGGGAGCGTTAATTAAAATCCCGTGAGTTAAGTAGTATGCGAAATTGAGCTAGCTGAGCTGGTTTGAACTGGGGCTCTGTGCAAGGCTTGACAGCGTGATATGGGGCTAGCATACATGATTCATTCGTTTTGAAAAGGCTATATTTTCGAAAGTATTACACGTACACAGATGACAGATATGTGAAAAGAATCACAATCTCACCAAGTTTACACACCTTCTACAAATGTTCAATATGTGCCCCTTTGGTGACATGATACACGTCCAGACGATAACCGAGCTCATTCCATACATGTTGTAGCATAGTCCTGTCAATTGTCTTCACTGCAGCACTGATGCGTTCTTTGAGCTCGACTAAGGACTGCGGTAGCGGGGTACGTAAACGAGGTCCTTAACGTACAGTTATCATCTTTGCCAATACCTCCGCCCCGTTGTCAGACTAAGCGCGGAACGTAACAGCCGCGACACATCAGGGCGCAGCTTTACGCCGATTCTAACTCTCTTGCATGCGTAATCATGCGAATGACAATTAAAATTTGGAGTCAGATATCTCGGAGCACAGACACGCTAGATGAATTATTCCAATGGATGCTGTGTAGAAACACTACTGCCTCTAACTTTTGAATACAAACATACCCACTTACTGTAGTCAACAAAAAGTGAATTATTCAATTTTAGTTGATTGGGCTGCTGACAGCGATAATTATCATCTTACTTTGTGTCTCCCTGGCCACATAACTTAGTTGCACAAGTGATCTTGGCTTGCCTCCCGGTGCCTAAATTTAAGAAAACCATAAAGCTTAATTTTGAACACCCTGTAGTGCCCCCGAAAGGATGGCCTACATTTCGATAGGTGGGCCTATCTTTGTCAAAGGCGGCCTTGTGATCCTTGGCCAGTTATTCATAACGAGTTAAAGGGTGAAGTCACATGTGGTCGTTGTCGGAGGCGGCTAGCTGTAAAGGAAGAGACTGAAAAGCAAATGAGCGCTATCATTTGGCATTTCTAGGCATAACTGCCAAGACGTGGGGAATAGAGCGAGAGAATGGGGAGGCGGCAGAAAAAAAGGAATACAAAAACAAAAATAAAGAGATAGCGGCACACGGGGGGAAGGAGGGGGTTGTTGGGGGAGGAGAGGATGGGAAGCCTTCAGGGAACTGAACTATTATCCTATTATCAAACTGTGCCTTTGAAGAATTCCCAGAAAAATTGTGGCGTCATTCTTTTTTCTAAAAAAAAAAAAGATCTGTTACATTTACCTTAATGGTACTGGTAGGACGAATAAGGGGGAAATGGCTGAAGTGTATTAAAATAATCACTTCTGTTCGGTGTTCGCAGATCACCATGGTATCGTTCCACAATTTTCGATGTTTGACGAAGTACCAGCCATTATGACATCGCTATATTGTCAATTTTGCTTAAATTAGAGGCTAAAAATTCATCCGGGGTAGACGGCCATGAGGCAACTAGGTTACTTGCGGAGAACGCTAACCAATGCCTCAAGGGAAGTAAAACTTCGGGCATACAAAACTTATATAAAGCCCATGCTCGAATATGAGGCGGTAGACTTCGGATCCACGCACGCATGCAAACACAAACAAACTTGAAAATGTTCGGCGGGAGACCATTCGGTATATTTTAAATTCGTACAGTTGGAAAACGTTGCAAATCGTGTGTCCCCACAAATAAGACGGTTTCGTGAACGTCTCAAAACCTTTTTGCATATATATTATGATAAGCTTGAAATTCACAAAAACATATATTTCACATTTTTTTTCACATCACCTCACTCGTTCTTTTTACCCGAAAACAGTCAGCGATTTTTCTTCCACAACTAACAATTTCAAGAATCGCCCCCCCCCCCCCCCATGAATGGGGGGGGGGCGATGTTCCATACGTGAATGGTTTCCCCGAAACCATTCACGTATGGAACAACTTAGCCAGAGATGTAGTCGAGTCCCTTCTCTTCCCGCTTTCACAACCGCACTTTATATCATGAATTGAAAAGAAAAAGTCCTTAGCACCATGCCTTCTTGTTCTTCGTTTTTGTGTTTTCTTTTCGATGATGGTGCTTTCTCAATGCTCGTTTGCGTGATTTTCTTTTACAGTCTTTTTTTCTGGATTGTTAAATTATATTGCCGTATTGTGCGTCATGCCGGACATGTCTATAGCAATCAATAAATTGATTTGTCAGAGCTCCATTATGTGTTTTTATCCTTATCGACATGTGTAGAAAAGCGCGTCACCTAGGCTGGGGCGATTTCTCGATTACTTGATGCTTTTCTCGAATGATGATGCCTTGTCGATGCTCCTTCGAGTGCTTTACACGATTTTTTTTGTTTTGTTTCTCTTTTTTTCTCTTTTGAATTGCCGAATTATGCTATTGTGTTGAGCGCCGTGCCTGACATGTCAATCGCATTTCTCAGTTTGCACTATCCATATATGTCTTTGTAGGTTGTATTCTTTAGTTATTCATATGGCACTGTATCGCATTCTGTAAAACCCACTCCTGCTTATGGCCTGGAATACAGGCTAGCAGTACTAAATAAATAAATAAATAAATGAATAAATAAATAAATAAGGAAACACCCTTAAGGAATGGAAATTTTCTTAGTGTGTAGTAACATTTTCCAAGTGCAGAATGCATGCTTAATGTCGGTATTTAAACTTTTGGTGGTCTTGAAGAATGTGTCGCCGTGCGTTGCTTTATCTGTGGAGATTTTAATATAGAAAGAAATATGAAACACATTTCAAACGCTTTATTGTAGCAGTGAAACAGTTTATTATCGCAGTAGCAAACGAATTCTGAAATATACGTTCACAAATTATGTGGCATGCTAAGGCACAGTGCAATTCGCGACTGGTTTCCGTTTAATCTCTATATTCTCTAATCGAGCGAGTTGAATAATGTGTCGTACTTTCTCGCATAAGGAGTGAAACATAATCGAACTCAAAGTTTCAAGTATTCTTAGATAACTACTCCAAACAAATGCGGATGCTGCAAAACTTTGCAAGGTTGGTGGATGGAATGTGGAAAATTAAACATAATGCATTAAAGCATTTATTCTCTCACTTGATCTTTATTTTGAACAAAGTTGTTACATGTCAAATGGCGCGCCACTCGGGTTCATAGGTTCTCATTCGTTCTTTGTGGCACTACGCGGGTTCGCTGGCTACAGCGCAGGCTGGGCACAGCGTACGCTGTGCGCGTACATGCACTGTGCTTGACAACCCACAGGTTAAATCAAAAGCTTACAGAGCCAAAATTCACTCGCAGTATTATGGAACACAGGTACGTGAATTTCTGGCCGAAAAATTGACAATACAGTGAAGCTGAATAAAACAATAACAATAATTCCTTTTTCCATGTCGCAATATCATCGTACATCTGCGCTACCCTTGTCACTTGATTATATAGAGTAGAGCTTCTATAACGGCAGTGTATTGCGGAATTGAGAAAGATAATAGACCGGCGTATTTGAATGCACATTTCCGCCAATTTTATTCGCTCAAATTCTAACCCGGTATTTTGCAATGGTTCTTCAGGGAGTGCGATGAAATGGCTATACCGATGTGTACAAGAGTAGTCACCTATGCCATCGTTGTGTGTTGCTGCGCAACTACTTAGGAAACACAGCACATCAGGCACTAACACACGGGCATAACGAACAGAGGATGTATTCTTTCTTACCACTTAATTGTCAGCAACAACTCCAGTAGAAAACCTGACAGTCAAGTCTGTCTCTGGCAAAGAATCCCTGCGCAACTGGTATCTTCAAATTAACCAAGAGCTGGGGCATTATTCGTTTAGGCTTAAGGGCTAGCGGGACAAACCGGGCCGAGCTCGGGCGGGCCAACACATGACAGTTTCGGGCTCCGGCCGGGCCGATCCAGAAAAAAAGAGCCCGTGCAGTGCTCTAGCGCAGATACAATAGGAATACTTCTCGGCTATTTGGCATCGTGCCTGCGGGCGAGAATCTTTGCGAATACGTTTTAACGCTTATAGAAGCTGAGTGCTCGGGGTTATTTGAGGCGCGAAGAGGCTGCATTCTCCATTTGTATGAAGAAGGCTACAAACAGCCGAAATCCGACGTGCTGGCGGTATAAGAAAAGCCTGGATGATGATACTATCTGCACTAGCTTACTCATTGTTTAATGCAAATATTATTCTTGCTGGAACGACGACGCAGAAATATGATTGTGGTCTGTGTAGGGTGACCACAATCTCGGTTGGGCAGTTCTGGGGCAGCAGCGTATTCATTCGGGCCGGTTGGTGTGCGACACAGGACGAAGAAAAGAGGCACAGGGCAGAGCGCTGACTTACAGTCTAATGCTGTGTTTAATAAACATTAACAAATAAGTTATATTTGTTCAATTAATAACAAATAAATAATAACTATAATACTATTAATAAAGCCTTGTGTTGTAAGTCAGCGCTCTATCCTGTGCCTCTTCGTCCTGTGTTGCGCTATTCAAAAAATATGATACGTGTATAGTTTTGGGTAGTTGCCTCGTGGACAGTGCCTCGGCTGCGCAAGTAACTGCGCAGCGACGGGCCATCGGGGTCGGGCACCCTACCAAAGAATAAGCGAACGGCACAGCGACAGCGCGTTGGGCGAGTACCAAAAATTTCGCAGGCAGCCACATAAGTGGCGCCGTCTGTTTTGCATGCTATAAATCAACTGCCATAGCCTGCTATGCCGTGCGATGCAATGCGCGTATGACGTAAAAATGTGAATTGCTTTTTATTGATCGAGTGTGTCGCCGAGAAGCGTTACGGTCGCTTACAGATGTTTGAGCTGTTCTTAGAGCAAAGCATTCACACGCCAGGCACCGTGCGAGAAAAAAAAATATGCCCGATTATACTTTGGCAAACAGTGGACCGTATACCGCAACTCACTTGTTGCTCGTGCTTGGCGTTGCCTCTGCTCCAAGTAACACAAGCTCTTGTCATCGCCCACCAATGTGCCATGTCTTGAGCTTTCTAAAATACCCGAAAAGAGTACTGTACTTTGCAACAGTATGTGACTATACAGTGTGATCAAATTATAACAATATTTGCCAAACTCGTAAATAAATCATTATAACGACTTATAGTTTTATGTCGGCTTTTCCGTCCGTCCGTCTTTTTTGGATGTAGCCTGGTTTGTTGTGCTCCCGGCGTATTCTTGCGTTCCTTCTGCACTTCGACATGGCGCCACTGGACTATTGGACTACGGCAAAGTGAGAAATTTTGTTTGACAGTCTGGGACGCATATCAAGCAATTTAGTTACAGCACGGATCTGAGACTTGTGGCGCAGTCAACGGAAACCAGCTCGACCGACCTGGATCAGTTAATTTGAGCTAACGAATCGTACTGGGACATGTTTGCTTCGCTTTCTTTGGGCCCCAACATTACTGTACCTTATTTGGGTAGTTTTCTCGGCAAGCTCGCCACATCCGGCCTTGTGACGCAGTTAGCGAAAAGCAGCTCGGCCATATGACGCAGTTAGTTTCGCGTGTACTGAATCTTACGAGGACAATTTCATGACGCTTTCTCTGACCGTTAACGTTATTGTAATTATTTCCGTTACTTTTTGGGATGCTTTTGAGCCACGCCCACCGTACCCGGCTTTGTGACGCAGTTAGCGAAGAGCAGCTCGGCGTCTGTGACGCAGCTAGTTTCTCGTGTACAGGGCCAAGTGACGCATGTTGTGGGCTCCCCAACAAAATATACCTTTTTTCGGTACTCACGACCTTCTTTCGGTACTCGTGTTTGTCGAAAACAGGACGAGCGATTGTCAGGAGTGATACCACGGGAGTCTGTTGCTTGCGCTGGCACAACGCGCAAGAGATGACACCGAGGAGCTAGAAAAGCGGGTAATTAACTCGAAAATTCCGTGTTCTGAACGACTGAAAACAGGCTTTGCTCCCATACATTTATCTTGAGTGCGTCTAGAAGGTATTTTGCGAGTGTCTAGCATGGTCTGGCTGAGAGCCTGTGTTGTGGCCACTTCTGTGTACGTAGCGTATACCATCCAGACGGCTGATGCCAAGTTGTCTGGAAACTCGCACTAGCCCGTGTATTTGTGCTCTTAAAGTGCACGAAATAATTGCCGGGAATGAGGGAGTGCTTGGAAATCAGATGTTTTCTGCATATATCGTGGCACATTGTTTGGGATGAGGGGTATTTTCTACGCCATCTGGGTAACAGCGAATTGCTTTTGTTTGTAATGCCGCTCATTCACCACTTTAGCACGTTTCACCTCGACACGCAGTTTTCCTATAAGGTCTAAATAAGAAAATGACACATGCTTGTAATTTACTTTTTTTTTTCAGCTGATGCCGTCCGGTGGAGCTGCGTACGGCAATTACCGCTGCTTACCTGTTGCCACAACACTGGATGAATGCACAAAAAGACCGGAACAGATATTTATATCGAGCACAATAAACATTTCCTCATTTCGCAAGGCGTCTTGCGTCTACTTTATGAAATATACGCTGTACAGATTCGTTGGAGGCTTGTATAGATCTTTCGCAATCATTTTTACTAAATAATGAAACGATTTCCCGCAGACCGCGCGCGGTGGAGCAGTAGAAACGAAATAAATAAATAAATAAATAAATATATAAATAAATAAATAAATAAATAAATAAATAAATAAATAAATAAATATTGCCGCGTCGATCAGCGCAGCCGGCGTAATGCGTTCCAGCTAGCATTCAAAACGCGCGCGCCCAAAACCGAAACCGGAACTGTGGTTCCGGTATTAATGCCGACAGCTTGGTGCACTATACAGTCAGTTCGGTCTCTGGGCTCTATGGGAGCGTCCGTTCTTGTTGAGTTTCTTTCTCTATGGTTCAAGAGCGACGCTCTTACTGCGCCGTTCGGTAACACAAACGTCCGATGTGAATCGTACTGTTTCAAAGTATGTTTCAATATAAAGTTTCAATACGCAGGGTAGTAGGCCAGACCTAGCTGCAGTAGGGTATGACACCGGGCTTGCAATTTGGTGTTGCACCTTGTTAATTCGTAAGCGCTTCTTCTCGTCCTACCTTTTTTGCCGTCCTTTGTGTCCTTTTGCACTGTTTAGCGAGACAGAACTAGCTGCTTTTCATTGAACTCCCTGTCTTTCTGGACTTTCTTTCTATCTTGATTAAGGTGGCGAACTGGGCGTATCGGCACATATTTGAAAAGCCGGCAGTGGAAAAAAAAAAAAAGAGTAGGAGGCGGCGGACGGAGACGACAAGGACGAGCGCTGAACTTGCAGCTCTGGAACTTCTAAGGTTGGAAGTTCAGCGCTAGTCCTTGTCGTCTCGTCTCCGCCCGTGTCTTTCTTGCGCTGCCGCCTTTTCTTTTCTTTCTCTCTGTAACGGGAGTTTCATAATAGCCGATGCACGCCATCTAGCTCTTAGCTAGGCGCGATCAAATGACCACGAGGTTTCCATTTTTTTTTGCTTGTCATTGCTCCTTGTTATGTAAATATATAAATTATCATAACAAGGTGCTGGTTAATGTAAACCACGCGCTCACTTAACTATTTGAATTGTGTATGTTCATTTTATGCATAGAATGTTCACAAATCCCTGCCCCTATCCGAGAAGCACTTTTCTGCCGTTTATATTTTCTTGAAGTAGAGTTATTGCCACAGCAGTCATAGTATATTGCCTGAATTGCTCCAGTGTGTGAAAAATAATGAATGATATTGTTAATTAACGAAACAAGTTGCAGGGTTGCTGTTTCTGCCAGTGAAAAGGGCCGAATTCGCCGTGACGTCACGTAGGCATCAACAGGCTAACACAGCACGTTGTCACGACGGCTCGCCAACCTCTGACGCGATACGGACGCTTGTGAATGCATGGTGGTTTCTCAAATATAAGAACGTTAGCAATACTCCAGCTTTACTATACAGTAAGTCTTACAGTCTTTGCGGCAGAACTTAATTTAATTCATTTGCATTAATTTATAACTTTTTAATTCAATTAGTAAGTACAAGTAATTTCCATTATGTTGTCCTTGGTGTCTTTGTTGGCGTCTCATGATATGATAAATAAAAATTTTCCATTTCTTCTCTTTCATGTCATTGAAATGAGGTTTTTATATATGAATTTTGTCTGTCTTAGAGGTTCCGGTAGATACATCCTGCAGAATTGAGATGTCGTTTTTTTTACAGCGAAGCTGTATATGGCTAGGGTTCCATGCATTTCTGTTCTCTGTGAACAAAAACTATCATCATCAATGGCTCATACCCCCGTAAGCATTCATGCTCCCGTAAGCAAGCAAAATATGCAATGGCTCATACTGGTAAGGTAGAGGCTACAAGCACTCAGTAAAGTGATGCGAACAGTGCTTAATTTTTTTCTAATCACGCATATACATCCAGAAAAGCATGTCGAAAACTGTCATAATCAATGGATCATGCCCCCGTTAGCAATGACTCATACCCACGCGAGCAATGGCTCATCCCCCGTAAGCAAGCAAAAAATGCAATGACGCATAAATCACATGCTCT
Organism: Dermacentor andersoni; assembly: GCF_023375885.2. NCBI lineage: Eukaryota > Metazoa > Arthropoda > Arachnida > Ixodida > Ixodidae > Dermacentor > Dermacentor andersoni. Next base: position 249,584,233 of record NC_092814.1, read on the forward strand.
GGCATGCCCTGTGTTACAGGATTTTAACCAAGAAGAAGACTGGACGAAAGCCATCTCAGACGCGAGACAAGACGTCCAGCTCCTGGCTGTCCAGAGGGCCCGTGAACGAGCGGAGAGGCATGACCTCTCTGTTCCGACATAGGACTAGCCAACGGCTGGGTGGGGACCTACCTAGCCTAGCTCCTCAGGACCCCAATAAAGTCATTTACTACTACTACTAATAGTCCCGTAAGGTTCATGGCTACTCCCTTTGCGTGAATTAGCTGCGATGACACGACCCCTGTTGTCCTTGCCGGTGATTTCAATGTGGATGTGTCGGTACCGAAAGGGAGCAGTTTACGCGTTCTGTATTGCAGACGTATCTCTTGCGATGCCACAGCGATCCAGCCCAACCGACCACCCAGTGGCGTACATGCATCGATTTCACATTATCAAAGAATGTGATTGCAGTTGCGAGTGAAATAATGACCACCCACTAAGACAGTAAATGAGTTGGTATCTTTGTTCAAACATCTGTGTCACCACCATGTTGTGTGCTAAAGAGCTTCGCTGGTCAACCACTTGACAGAGTGGAATGGCTCATGATTTTTTATGATTGTTGTGATGCGTTTAACATAATTTTAAAAATTCACATTTTTGGTAAATTTGTCAAAAAATATTATTTAAACAAACAAATCTGCTGCTAACAGTCAATAGATTTTACTTTCTTTTCATGCAGCTTAACTCATTCGCAGTCGAGATTCCGTGTCATTTTGGAAGCGCCTTGGAGGACCGCGGTACGAATCTCTGCAGAGAAGTTAGATTTCTTCTTGGGAGTTTTGAAGGTAACACGATAATGATACCAATGAAAAATTCACGAAAGCACTTAACAGCTATCGCTACAGCTATGCGTAACGTATTCAGGTAATGAATTCCGAACAGTCGGTTGTGACCGGCTATAGGCAGCTTGGCTCTGCAGAACCACCCAAAAACATTGAGGCGGATCGCTTGCGTTCAACAGTGATGCAGACCCCATTAAAATAATTTGCCATCAAATATATCTACAGTTTACCGCACGAAACGGCTGGGATTTTTCATTCGTGACTCTCATGAAGAATGACTACCTGGATCACGTTTGAGCTGTAACCATGCTCTAGCTGACTCATGCTTAGCTAATCAGTGCAAGAATGCCGCCATATTCTACAATAACACGGGTTTTAAGGCTTGTATATACACCGCTCTTTCAAAAATAATCTTTTATCTGCACAAAATGCTACAGAAATTCTGAGAATTGTCTACTAATGCGTACGCTTGCATTAAACCACCATGCATTAAACGTAGAATTGGCATGAATGGGATTCTAGGTGAATTCAAACGCTCAATCTCATTAAGTGGTGGAACTGAGTGTGAAACTGAGCCTAAGCGCTATCACATCGCGTTTTTGCCAACCGCATCTACCAATCAGTTATTATCATAATTCTTATACTTTTATTGTATCATATGACTACGTTGAGGCGATGGCGACGTGACCAGTTTTTCTTTTATTCATTCTAAAGCTACCAATAATCTACAGTTGCACTATTATAACATATAAATGTCTTAACTTGACTAATTACGCACTTATTTCCCAGTTACAAGGCGTTACGGGACAGACCCGGTTTCTCCGGGGTACTCGCTAAACAATGCACACGCATTAAAAGTCAGCTCAAGAAGTGCCAAACAGCACGGCAACAAGACTGACTTGAATCGTCTTCAGGCTCATTTATTGACGTAGTAGTTCTGCGGAAACCCGCAAGGTGGAGAGAAGTAATGAATAAAGGGAAAATCAGACATCCACCCGTTCGTAGCAATTGCTACAAAGGAAACCCATACGGGTTCATCGAAAGAAAAGCCTCATAGTTGAAGAAAAATTCGTCCTGGTCCGGGACTCGAACCCGGGACCACCACCTTTCCGGGGCAGCCGCTCTAGCATCGGAGCTTAGCAGGCGGCTAGCAGATGGCAAGGCGAAGTCGACGTTTGTCGACTTCGCCTTGCCAGATAGAATCGGAAGAGATAGCATCGGAAGGGCTAACTGGCGGCGAGACAACTGGCAACCAAAAAGGATTGCGGCCACATTGCTGGGCAATGCGATGGCTTTTTTAAATGCACGAGATGGGAATGGAAAGAAGGCATGAAGCAGGTAAGTTATGTTAAAAGCGCTCATGTAAACAAGACGGTGTTTAAAGGAGAAACGCCTTTCGTGTTTGGTGTGCACAGATGATATTGTTCTGTTTGCGCATAGTGGGAAAGTTTTTCAGCTTCAGGCAGGTATTTGAGGAATATTTGAGTTTGTACAAATCAAACTTCAGAGGGTTTAACGATACCTCTTGCCAGGCGATCAGAATACAGAGAAACGAAGTACTGAGGTTTCAAGGACACAAATACTAGAAGTACGGACTAAAAAAAGAAAAGTATTACGTGCAAAAAGATGAACTCAAGAATAGCAAGCAAAAGGCAAGAGAAACGCATAGTGCAACGCGCGAGGAAAGCAATCATGGTTCCTCGACTTCCATATAGAAACTCAGTGCTGTGTTAAGTTCCAAAGTTCAATTTTGTCTAGAGAATAATGAAAAGATTTTTAAAAGACTACCTTTACGTATGTACGAAGAAACACTAGCGTATTAACTTCGGCAGAGAAACTGGCATTAAAGTAAGAGATGAAATAGCATACTGGATAGGTAGGCTGGAAAGCAAGCTATCTATTGATTCATATCAAACAGCAAAATACCTAACCCAAAGAGAAAACGTTTATGAAAATACAAAGGACAGCGCACTGTTGTTCAAAGCGGGACTAGGATAACCGAGAACGCGGTGGTATGGAAGAAAATATGCCCATGACGACTATTTATGCGTAGCGCGTTGATATTGAGCAGAAATTATTGAGCATGTATTGCCAGCACGTCGATGTCTTTATTCAGAGGTAAATGAGGACGTAATCGCGCTGCCCGAGACATTTGGATTTAAGGATTTAGGTGGGAGAATCCACCAGTGAGACTAGCAAAAGAGTGCTGTAGCATTGGTGGCGCAAACGTAGGGAACGCAGTAAATAAAATAAGGTTATTTTTAACAGTAATACACTTATGTAAGATTTGATGGTTTATTTAAGGAAACTATGCATTTCAAGGGCCGGTAACTTACACAGCAGAAGTATAAAAATAACTAGCTTGGTGGCACCAGCCATGCACCCTGTTTCAGAGGGTATGTTCGTTACATCTGTCCAGCCCATTCATCCGTCCATTCCGCCATCCATCCATCCGTGAATATGGCGTGAAGCAGCCGAAGCAGGGGCACTGGCACGACCGCCCACGCAGCGTGTCAGGTTTATAAGAGACTCCTCGAACTGACATCACTTTGGCTACGAAGCACGCAGCACGTTAAAGCCTCTCAGCCACCTCTCCCATCCAGGGCTCACGCGAGTAGGGACGTGAGACGTTCGAGAGGGAGCAGGCAGGCGCTGAGGCAGCAGCCACGGTTGCCGTCGCGGCTGTCGCCAAGGCCGGCAAGTTTTCCAGCTTCGAGAATAAGTTCCTGCCGCGTTTCAGCCAGGCCACGACCTGGCACCACGCTTCGCGGCTGTGTTTCGGCAGGAAGCCCCGGGGTGCGCTCCCGAAAGAACCGCCGAGTGCGCGGTTTGTGAACGGACGCCCTTGTCTCGGTGCGAGAGGGGCTAAAGACACCCTCTTTTTCCGGGTGATGTGTGGCTGCCGTTCTCATTGTTTCTTCTTGTCTAGGCGGGCAGGCGTTGTCTGAGGCTTCTGGTGGCGTCCTACTTGGCAGCGAGCAATCCTCCCTCACTCGGTGGCGGCTCAGGACGGCCGGCCCGAAGTAGAAAGTCCCGTCACGGGGGAGGAGAACTGCTGCTGATGAGATGTTTGCGGCAGAGTAGCACCACAGGGTGGCTTGCATGCGCCACATGAGCTGCAGGGAACGGCACCTTGGGAAAGAATGCACGGCTCGGTGTCCTTCGCTGATGTCACTGCGCAACTGCATATTTCTGGCGCTGTACGCGCTTGCGGCTGTTTTCGGCCTACGAGTAACCCTTCCGCTAATTAGGTTGTGAGAGCTATGTTAGTCACCGATGCCGACCAAAGATATATAGCAACGCTTTCAACGTTGAAAAGAAGCGACACATTTTCGGCCTGCATGTCTCAGTGAGGAGTAAGGTGTTTTTTTTTTTTTTTCGTTCGAGTAGTAGCTTTACGACAGTTTCATATTGTGGCTCGTTTCGAGGTAGAAGAGCCAAAGCAAAATGTTGGTTCAGACGAACGCCAGCGAGGTAAGCGAAATATCACCATGCCTACGCCGCCTCACCTTAGCAGGTTCGCACAGGTGGTCTTTGTACGGATGGATAGAGTTGATTGAAGCGCAAATCGAAAGTGTGCACCATCTCCACGTGCCTCTGATTTGTACGTCAGCTGTTCGTCATCAAAGACCCAGAGAGAGAAATGTAAACATCTGAAGTTTGAATCTAGACCGTAATATTGCTAGTACCAAGTAGCAGTAAGCTACGACAAGGAACCGTGTCAGTTAGGATTTATGCCACCAGGCAACATTCGGCGCAATGTACAGAATGACCGCAATAATTAAGGGTAATTAACTGGCCATTTCACAGAAAACCACAGAGCCAGGTCAGCTCGTCCTCTTGTTAAAAGGATGTTTTAGTGGTGAACTACTATTTCCCCATTAAAATACATGTGAAACGCGAAAAGTCTCTTATTAAACAACCGCTGAACATATAATAATAACATTTGTTGGGCGCAACAGAGAAAACTGAATTATACCAACTGCAGGAAGCTGAACTTACATTTAGGGCCTAGCAAAAAACTTACGAAAATTGCGGTAATTTGGGCAACTTCTAAAGAAATTGAAGCATGAAGTTTACATATCTGTAACTTTGCACCAGAAAAAGATATGAGAGTTGTGAAAACCAGATCTGTTAGGTCATCTGAAGGGACCAAGTTTATTATATGACTCTGCAGATTACGTGAAACTGTTGCAATCATTACAAAGCTTTTGGAAGTCATGCTCACAAATCAGCGGTATATTACAGAGTAGTGTGTAATACATCGACTTTGTCCGTTTGGGATGTCTCAGTCCGTGCAGTTTAGAGAATTGTGACATAGTTTATTTTTTCTGAGTTATATAGTTGCGAACTTTATATTTGTTTTTAGAAATTTTTCGATTTTCAGGAAGCCTTTTTTAAAGTAACGACGAAGTAAATAAAATGTCTACTTCCCGCAGCCGGTATTATAAAACTACTTCACTTTAAACGCAACAAACCTCATCAACCACGAAAATTTATAAATATCTTAATAGTACAACTCTGAGAAAGAATACTAGGAATGAAAACATTCGTTCGAATTTTCGGTTTACAATTTCCTTAAATTCCGCGCATCTTTCGGTTTCTATTGCCATCTGGACCGTTCGGCTTCCTTATTTTGGGAGGCGGGGGCGGGAGGAGGGGGGCATATATTTTCCTAAATAAACTTTCACCGGCTTTTTTCGGTGGATAGGTTTTTCCGTCAAGTTTTGAGGTTGTTTTTTGTTTGGTGAATATCTGATTCGTTGATTTTGTTTGACGCTAGAACGGTGCTGTGTGACTACTAATTCTCCTCTTCAACACTGTAGTTGCATAGACAGTGTTGAAGCACGGAATGAGCAAGCACGTTATCATTGAAAACATTTTTAGCTCTCATGTATCGGTTTTCTTTTGTCATTTGTTCTACGACGCCCCCCTCGCTCAATCCTCCCCTTGGGGCCTGTAAGGTACTTCGAAATAAGTACTCTGAATAACAAAGTTCTCGAGAAGCAGTTTATAACAAGGGTGCAGCGCCATACGGAGATGTGGCAATGAAGAAATTTAAGCGAATTAATGCATTTTATATTCGAGGCCAAATAGAAATATACTTTATATTTATCATTGCGTGGGTGCAGAGGCGCAACGAATAATACAGAAAAGAAACGTTGTAGTTAGATACGATCCCGCGTTACCATGAGTGAACTTGCCCAGTTTGCCCACCACGTTTGCCTCAGCGCGAAGGTTGAAAGGACTTGTGACAAGAGCCCGAACCTTGACCTCGTCGGGCTCGTTATCGGAGGGAATGATGATGATGATGATGATTTCTTCTGGCGCGTACCAAATCAGGGGTTAGGCCAAGAATCGGGCGGCAGCAAGTAGGTTAAGAGAATATTTATTTGAAGAGGAGAAACGCCAATTAAAAGAAAATACAAAATTCCGCAACAACTAGAATAGTGCACCAGTGAGTAGTTAGACAAACCGAAGGAAAATTAAGAGGTGAAATCAAGGAGAGAATAAAGAAAACGTTACTAAAGGAGTTGTCAAACCAATTCCAATGAAATGAATATATAGTGATCAGGTAAGCTGAATAAAACTACAAAAATATGAAGGTGAACGTTTTGTTTCCATTAAAGAATTGAACATTGCGGAACAAACATGCCTGTGACGATAACCTGATGTGGAGGCCCCAACTGATAATATTAGCAGAATACTTAATCCTAACCCAATCTCGCAGAGTGGAACAGCAAGTAACCTCTTTTTCTGGTGTGAATATCGTCGGCAGGATAAAAAGAAGTGTTCGTAGGCTTGCAGCTGCGCGCCGACCCCCGTATCCTAAATTTGCTTTCACTGACCCTTTTCGATTAAAACCGAATTCCGCGAGAAAACTCGGCTTGATTATATTGTTTTTATTTCCACGGGTTTAAACCGAAAATGCTGATACCTAGTTATAGTCGTTAGAATCGTTTCTGCGGAATAATTCAAACTCGGCGAATATTGTCTGCGTGGTAGAGTTAGCAATTGTGTTAGTAGCTCGGAATTGAGCATTTGATGAATTAAGGAACTTCGCCTAGTCGCTGAAGTACATTGCTCTGGTCGTCACAAGCTTGTTTACTGAGAGGTGCCGTAGAATGCATGACTTACAATAGTGTTACCATCGATGGTGTTAGTGCGGATCTCTTGCTCAGTTAATGCTTTGCCATTATACTATAGACGTTAGACAATGTCGTTAGACAATTACCTTTTTTATCTTCTTTGTTTTCCCTAGCTATGGTTTTTAGCACAGCCGGCCCTACCTGTGGCCAACGTTCCCATATTTCGCATTTGATAAAGGAGGAGAAGTTAGGGCAAACCGACAGAAAGGTCAATGGCCTTCTACTGGTCGTCACAAGCTGAGCTGACGCACACATCGCGGGGATGCTAAGCCAGCGTGCATGATGGAGAAAAGTGAGCCAAGGCTTGTTACTTTACAATTGACATAGAATGCTTCCGCCGGGAGATTCCGGACGCAAGAAATTAGAAAGGGAACACTACCCGCGCAGGAGACCAGAGTGACCCGCAAGCAACCGTTACTCAGCCAACGGAGTCTGAAAACTGCTACGCTCCTCAAGCTAGAAACAATGAGCACCACAGTTAACTTCGCAGCGGTTGCTAAGTGAACACTAACAGTGCTTGGCAAGAACAGTGCACCATCTTTGCATAGGCTGCACTGCCCAATTTTTAGAGGCTGAAAGGGGACACGGTGAGGCGGAGAAAACGATGAACTCGCATAATACTTCAGGGTTTAGGGTTCTAAATCTTGGCAGTATTGCTGTCAGGTTTCCGCCTGCTCATACCAAGATTATAATTATTTTCCTACCTTTGTGTTTCATTCACGCTTGGGCTACGTCGCATAGCTAAGGTACTGCCTTGCAGATTCTTTTAGAATATTTGCTTAAATAAAAAGAAAATGACTCGCCATCCCGGCCCTGCGAAAGTGCAAGTCCAGAGAAGCTGTTGAAAACCACCACTACAACTGCAGAGGGGGGTATGCAAATTTTATTGCTCAATTCCGTCTCCGGCGCATTATTCATTTACAGGAGAATGCAGACGTGCAGGCTTCCCCTGTGCTTGAATCCCATGACAATACGACCAGCGGCAGCACACCTTCGCTGGTCGTATTGCCTTTCTTTTCCTTTTTCCGCTCTTCGTGTTTACGCTGCTCCTCGGGATTCGTTGCCTACGCATAGCGGTGCTGCAACATCATTTAAATCAGTTGCTAGGCTGGTTCCTTTACATATGACAGGCTCGTGACGTCACTCCCGACGTCGCAAGCTGCCGTCGACGCGGCTGCTTGCGCAACAGTAATATTTACCTGAAAACGCCTGCGGGAAACGCTACGTGCTTCTCATTGTTATTAGGAGCGCCTTGTCATCAATCATGTATGGTTTGTATGTTTGTTTTGAGCTTGTTTTTTATTGAAACGAATGCTGTGCTGTATGTTGCATGCGTGAAACCAAAGAATGTATGCACTTTTCGCTTTAATCGCTGAAGCTTTTCTTTTATTCGTCGAAGGATTTTTTTTTCGTGAGGACGACGCCGAGAAAAGTCCCGACCAACTAGAATTTAACAGCTTCGCGGTAATACTTAATTTACATCGAATTTAATTGAATGTGCCTAAATCGAAATTGATATGATATAGTTCTTAATATTCAACACTACTGCCATGTAGCCACCCTGTTTTGTTTCGCGTACGTAAATTTTTTGTTTGCATTCTTTATTACATTAACGCCTCTTGTGTAGTTGCTAAAATGTGCCTTCATTTGGTCGCATATACATAGCATTTTCTGTTACGTTATGACACATACTTTGAGAACGAGACATATAAACACTCCAAGAAAATGTTGATTGTTCAACTAGATGCGCAAAATACACCGAGGACAAGCATATTCAATGAAAAGAAAAAAAAAGTACGTTGTCGAAACTTCTTCAGCAGTAGAGGCGCAACAACAGGCACAAAACGGGAAACTGGCTTCACCCGAAACCACCTGTGACTTCTTTTAGAATTTGTGCAGACAGTTCTCTGCCATAGGTGTACATTGCAATTGCTTCATACAACCTGTGTGATACTACTGCAGCCGAGTATCTTCCATCGGTATATCTCCTTTTACCGTGCTTGTTGATGTTGATATTTATTCCTTTTCAACCGGGCTTTCAATAGAAAGCGAGTTGCGGGCCAAACTTTTTCTTCCTCGTCCTGTGTTACTGCTCGAAACCAACAAATGACGCTTGCTGCCTTTCATTCAGTATTGGCTGAATACATTTAGCCACAAGTTTCGTACTCAATACCTAAACTAAGCTGAAAAACATTTTACTTGTGTGATATGTCGCCCGTATGCAACACTCGTCCATACGGGGTTAATATTTGACATATTTGCTGCATTAACATTAGATAGCAACGTATACGGAAGTGTTATGAAAGGGAACCATCTTGGCTTTCACTCTTTGAATACTTCTGCAAATATGAGCACATTGCTTCAGTGGGGTTTATGGTTTTTTATAATTATACAAGTAGAATATGATTTTCATCTTCCTGCGTACTTATGGATCTTTACGAATAAAAGAAACTGCGCCCTACGAAGCATCTTCTCTTTCAAATAAGCTGCTCGGAAATCATTATTTTCAGGAATCACTACCTTTCGTTTAAATATTAGTGCCCGCTGCCATACCGTGTGTCACAGCTAACGTTAGCCAAGCTTCTCAACGGAACTGAAGATAAAAAAGACGGCGCAAGATACAGTTATAAAACCTACGGTGTTCAGTTTTCAGAGGTGTGACAACAGAACACCACGAGTCTTGAGATCGTATCTTGGAGCGTGTTTTTTAATTCTAGCATTGCCATTTGTTGGGCGTGTTGGTAAATTGAAAGCATATTTAGCGCCAGCAAACAAGGACGTAAGGGAGACGACAACACAATGCGCTAACTTCAACAACTTGATTTTCAGGAATCTTCTAAATCTTTTAAATCTTCTTTTCCGTTAAACAGCTTGGCTAACATTAGCTGGGACACCCTATATAATTCCATAGGACATTGTGGTTCATTTATAACAAAACAACTTATAACAATTACCAGTTATGACAATGGGCATTGTCGGTTACATCGTATACAAATGGTACGCAAAACTATCCCTGTTATCACAACCGGATTTGCTGTCTTTTTTGTCATCGTTATGTCTGGACTGCAAAGTCCGCAATACGTGCTTTCAATGTTTTTAAAAACATGATTGAAACACTGTAATGTGACTAACAGCTTTTAAAGAATGGCTCCATAATCATCCTCGGCGCCTATAGTGCAGTCTCTTGGGAGCAGTATTGTGGAGCGGCGCCCTTCGATGCCATTCCGACTCAATTCCGGAGAGTGGAGATGTTCGTAATTCCACTCCTTTTAACTCCTCGGAATGGTAACTTCGGACGCTATAACGTAAAGTTATTCCGAACTTTTCTATTCCAATTCTGCAATCAGTCCTCCAGGATTGGCCAAAAATTTTCGAGCCATCCCACCCTCATTTGTCTGTGATGTAACGTCACGAAAACCGCGAGAACGCTCCATCTGATATGATATGTGAAAGCTGATTATGTATGACTAGACCGAAGAAAAAAAAACAATCCCTGATTTGACCAATTGTTATTGGTCAAACGTTTTCGGGCTGCGTCCACTTCGCCTGTCTGTCACGCGACGTCCCAAAACCACGAAAACACCGCGTCAAAGTGACGTGTAGACTGCCCCGTTCTGAAAAGAATCGAACATGACTGCCCGCCGATTGCTGTGGCACTGGCTACTGGGAGCTGCCGGTGTGCATGGATTTATTTTCATATAATACATAATTTTTCGTGGCAGTATAACGTTATAGAGACCTTTCGGCATGTATACGACATCACTCTGCCAACTCTTCTTTGCTGAAAATCCGTTTTAGCGGCACTTTTAAACTCCCTCTGCGCACCGCCGCGATTTACGGCCAGCCAGCGCAAGCTATCTAAGGGGAAGTGGACCAATCGCACACGCCGGCACCACCCTCTTCATCCAGTTATCTGCTTTCACTGTGCTGGCTCGGCCCCATCGAAACTCTCTCTACCGTAACGTGCTCCTCGCCTCTTCTCAGCCAATTAGATAAGAAAAACTGCTCAATGCAGGCAATGCTATTCGCCTTCAAAGCAAGAGAAGGTGACATCCTACAAACGAGAAGCGCGTTTTATTGGGCTTTTCAAACAGCGCTACGGGTTGCCGCCCGATGCTTGCATCGGTGGTTACGTAAATTTGATGTCAAATGATTGGCATAAAAACAGATTAGAATATTTTTACGTTATAGCGCCCTTGGATTATTCAATTCCTGGAGTGGCTTAGATGGGTCATTTCATTCCTCCAATTCAAGTAAATGAAACGGTTTCTCTAACATTGTTTACAGCTAGCGCTTGCATGCCTAGTAAAAAAAATGTATAAACATATTAAGGCGCAAGCCTTTAGTGGCTCATGAGTGTCCGGGCGCAATCCATGGTGGACGCAGGAAAGCGGTGATCACCGGCGAGGGGAGCACGGAGAGGAGGCGCCATGCCAATAGCGCTGTGCGAGTGGGGGCGGGGGGGAGCGCGCACATCGGTGACAAACCTTGCAGCTATATGGCTGCGATTGTATCCCATGCTCGCGGCCACGGCGGCGTCCGTTCGCAGAACAGTTCAGACAACAGCTACACAGGCATTCGTAAATAGGCTTTCGCCTATCGCAGTTTAGCTAAGCAAAGTGCCCATAGATTTTTTTCGAAGCTGAACGCTAACAAATAATCTTACGTACGCTTATTGAAAAAAAAAAGCAGGCTTTGTGGCTCTCATCTCTTCCAGGCGTTTTTGCCTGTAACCTCTCTAATTAATTATCATTCGAGTAAAGCAAAGTGCAAAATAATCTTACGTTATGTCCCCCGTAGTGGGTGAGCGTGATTCTTTGAGGAAAAAGCAGGCACGCAAAATGAAGGTGGTGTTCAAGGATAATGTGGCTGTCGCAGTAAATGAGTTCAGAGTCAAAGAAATTGGTTAAGTCTGCTGCGTTCTTTTTTCCACATTTACCGGTATATTACCGGTCACCATTTTTCAGCACACCTTTCTCACTGCCTGGTATTGTGTCTTCTGGGTATTCGAGAGTGTACGAAAAAACATGACGAGCATTCTAAATCACTGTGGACTCGCGTAGGGTGCAATCGCTTGCAACGTGATGATGTGTGGTGTTTAATGGCGCAAGGGCCAGCTATGGCCAAAGAGGGTCATGACGCATGGTAATAAATTGTGTATGCATTTTGTATGAAATGATCAAATGTGTTGCAAATCGTAGATTTAATGTGGCTGCAAAGAGGCCTAAAAACAAGTCACAGTAAACTGCATAAAATATATAAGCATCAAAATAATTACAATGACTCAAGATGTGAGCTATGATCATAAAGGTTTCGCTACGAAGGAGTGATATAATGAGCTGTATACAAGCACTACTGCCTTCACAGGGCTTCAAGGGCTGAGAGGCACGGTCTGTAAACATTTATGTCACTGCGGCTACAGCCTCGAAGAAGAGGCTGTGCTACACATGACCCAGCCAAATTATGTGTATGTTGTTAACGTCATCTAAGAAAAATTGAGGAGCCATTCTACTATGTGAAGGTGAATGAGAAGCGAAGCTGTAGCACATCACACATCACACAGGTGAGAGTACTTATTTTCATCATTTGGCAATGTCAATGACGATTGCTTTGTGATACTGTGATATACACTGATTGGTTCGGTTACAACCCAAGACAGAATCTTTTTCAAAGATAAATCTACACATAACCGTTATTGAGCAGTTCAGTGACTTGGATTGTTGTAAATCCATGGAAAACACGGGGAATGCGGGAGATGGAAATTCAAGACGATGAGCAACACGAGAACAAGGGAAAGCAGGAGCCAATGTTTCAACAAGTGGACTTGCCTTTTTCAAGGCGACATATGCTCTCCTCGGCGCCGTATATATAGGTGCGGTTCTTCTAAAGGGGAGAGAGGGCAAGGCGGGAGGGCGATGTAACTCCTGTGGGTGTGTTAGCGGCGAGGGTGTAGAATCGAAAAGAAAGGTAATGTGCTATCAAACGTCGGTGCAGGAATGTGAGGCTGCGTCGTGTGCCAGCCGGTTTTTAAAAGCCCGCTGTTTTATATATTGAAGCACAAAAGTAACTGAAACGCCAATGCATTTTGTCGGACACTTCAGTGAAGCCTGAAACTGCGCCATGTGGAAAAGGCTATTGTAGCCTTTTCCATGTGGAAAAGGCTATTACAAAAGCTATGGAACACCTGGTGTTGAGCCTAGATAAATGTCAGCTGTGTGTCAAGAGATATAGATTAGGTTATCTCAAGAGGCCTTTCCAGGCCCCGTGCTAGGGGATTTTTCTTTTTTCTCGGGGCGCTCCACGGAGCTAAGCTGTTCCTTCGGCGTCTGAGACACCGCAGCAGTGTTCGTTGCACCCATCGCCTCTTCAGAGGCGCTGGATGACGCCCGTTCAACGGGCACACTCTGGGGTTGTTCGGGGCTGTCTGCACGGGCAGTGACCCTGGGACCGGCAGGCCGGGGGTCTGCTGGCCCTTCTTAGGTGGGAGTGGAGCAGCGCTTGCTGCTCCTGCCGTGAGGGCTGATGGCGTGATCGCTGTCACACTCCGTGTGACTCTGGCGGCCGCCGCAGGATCTGGAGCCACCCCTCGGCGCATCGCATCGGTGTAGGAAGGACTGGACTGATTGTGAAGAGAAAGACGCTTACGTGCCTCTCGGAAAGATAGGTTTAGTTTAACTTTCAGTTCTATGATCTCCTTTTTTCTACGAGGGGTACGTTCGCGAGTAGGCGGGGTGGTCTGCATCACAGTTGGCACAGCGGGTTGTTGAAGCGCAGATGCCACAATAGTGTTCAGTTGAACTACACTTAGCACAAGTAGCACGCCTCTGCAGCTTTGTGACCGACGCCCAAAATGCTGACACTTGAAGCATCGACAAGGATTTGGGGTGTATGGTCTGACACGAAGCTGACAGTAACCTGTTTCGATTGATTCAGGTAGATTGCGGGTTCAGAAAGTAATAATTATGTGCTTGGTAGGTATTTCCTTGTCATCTTACTTCATAGTTATTCTTTGCACCTTCACTACGTTCTGCAGGTCTTGCATTCCTTGCAGTAGCTCGCTTTCACTGAGTTCGAGGAGGTTATCTTCCAAGATTACATCGCGCTCTGTGTTTATTGATCTGCGTGGGCCCACTGAAACGGAAATGTCCCCAAACGCTACAGGTTTCGAGAGTTTGTCATTCTGCAGTTTGTCGCGAACTTCGCGAAGATCGCCGCTTCCCGTCTTCGCTGCTTTATAACCTGGGACAATTGCTTCCGTGAGACATTTTGCTATAAAAGTTTTGTAAGACATCAGTCCTACTTGCCATCACAACTTTACGCCTGCTACACGATTATCAGACCCATTGTGGTGTCTGCACCAGCCTCAAGTGCTATTGACAATTCCAGGCATCAGAAAAGAAGCTGGAGCGCCGTTGCAAGCTTTGAAGGAAGCAACTTTGGAACACATTCACAAAGAGCACAGAGTCCGGCAACATGTCTACACAGATGGTTCGGTAAAACTCAACAGCTCTGCTGCTGCAGTCATCATCCCGGCAAAATCTGAAGAAATCAAATGAAAAACTTCATTTGTCACCACATCGACGGGTGCAGAACTTGCGGCACTCCGTGCTGCACTTGGTTTCATTAATCAGTAAGCACTACAACAATGGACAGTCTTTGGTGACTCCAAGTCAGCCCTTTAGTGCATACAAAACCCAACGCGCCACGGACGCAATGAACAACTGGCCTCAGAAATTCGACACATATATCATCGCAGCCATCTCAAGGGACACAACATAACCTTTCAATGGCTTCCAGGACATTGTAGCATCAGTGGTAATGACCACGGCGACGAAGCCGCCCGATCTGCACATGAAAGTGGTCAACGTGTCTTGATTCCGCTTTCGCGAACAGAGGCTACGGCTGGGCTGCGATTGATGCCCCGTGAATGTATGTGCTTTGCCTCTGTGGGACTCGAACGCTTTCACCATGCGTCGTTTGCGCTCGTTGTCTCCGGACATACGGATGCAGCTACCACCTGGGTTGCCATGACGTGAACAGACCATGCTGTATCACCTGTGGCTAGGCGTTGCATTTACGAACTCATGTGCTTTCCTCATTGGAATGGCCAACAGCCCCACATGCGACACATGCAACAGCGAGGAGACGCTCGCACGTATTATCTGTGTATTCCCGCGATATGGTGCCCAGAGACAAGTGATGTGTACAGTACTGGACCAGTTGGACAATCGTCCACTATCAGAACTCAAAGCTTTAGGTCAGTACTCCCAAAGAACATCCGCGCTGAAGGCCTTACTCGCGTTATTAAGGTTCCTGTGGTCTACGGGGCTTCACGATAGACTTTAAGAACGCCGCCCCCTACCACTCTGTAGTGTATGCGGTTTGTTCGTGCTCGTCTCTCTATCCCCCCTCCCATTTTCTTTGTCTTTTTATCCCCCTTCACCCTTCCGTCTGTGCAGATAGCCAGCCGGAACTAACTCTGGTTAACCACTCTGCCTTTCTATGCATCCTTCACTTTCTCTCTTGCTACAAGAAATGGTGAGATCATTCAGACAGTCTTAGTATCGTGCTGACTGTGTACAACGTGGTACTTGTGAAAAGACTGTTTAGGTTGCATACAAAAAGCGAATGTTTCATTGGTGCGCCTCCTCTCCAGGGAGCGATCAGTTAGTAGCGTAGAAGCGTTTGCTATACAAGCCTTGGAAAATTCGACAGAGATGGTACCCACCCACCGCCGAGCCCAACAAGGAGACGCTACAAAGTTGTAAGAATACCCACAGGCGCCAACCATGCATTGCCGCTATAACCTAATATAATATACCCAAGGGTGGATAACTACACTAGGTTAACCCTTGCCGCCCAGAAATTCGGAAGTGCGAAGGGGTGAAAAGAAGATAGGAAAGATGAAAAGGCGACCACTTGCGACGTGTCTGTTCCTGGCATGCATTCGTTTGTGGTAGGTTGCGCATGCTGTTGCTAAATCGACAAATGTTTGGCAGTTTAACCAGCTATGGGCCTTCCGATAAGCCGAAGATACTGCCCGAGTCCAAGGACTTCCAGCTGCCACCTGAGGCCACCACAACCATTCTTTTTAATAAACTTTATTTTCTTCTTCAGCGAAACTCAGGAGTTTACTTACTTAATTCGTTAACTTAACGCTGACTTAAAGTTGCCGTCTTTATATGCACTTCAACATTGTAACGATAAAGGTTTCTGGTTCATCACCTTTCACAAGTGTACAACTTGTGAACTAACGCGTTTTTTATAGTTACTGCGATAGAGATAGTCACCAACTGGTAGATACTGAGAAAACCATATTGAGTAAAAATTGAGAGATGTATTAAATTGGCCAAGTTCAGTTTAGTCTAACTGACAAATTTAACGGTTTCGTGGCCTCGCCTAAAATCAATACTTTGCTAAAGTCTTGTCAAATCAACACCGTTCCATTCCAACTCCATTCTGCAATCTCAGGCTCCGATTCCATTACCAGTCCATCTGCCAGACTGGTGCCATCATTCTCATGCCATTCCGGATGCTTAAAACGATAGAATGATTCAGAAATCATTCCAACTGCGGAGTTGCCATTCCGCAGCTTTGGTTGTGAACGATAGCCTTCTCTAACTGACCAGTTAGACTATGACAGTCAATACAAGAATCAAGTGGCGTAAAAGGAAAGAATCCTCGAAACACCACGCTTCGGCCATTTAAATTGGTGAGCCATGCCTGTATATTAAAATGTGTACAATAAAATGCGAACATCCCCAGCATGAAGTACATCTTTTGCGTCAATTCCGGTGACTATCTTCATCCCTGCTCACCTCGCTTGCACCGATTGGATAATAGAGGGGTCGATACAGATGTAACTCCAGATGAAAAGTTAGAGAAGTTATCTGGGGCTGGGCTAATTGATGTTTATTGTTGCAATCGACTAGTACACAATAAAAGGGTTACAAAGAATTAGCGATTACAGCATTTGCTGGAACTTCCTGTCCATCGGAAGTGAAGGTGTGGTGTCTTTTGTCCAGAGTTGAACCTCTGGCATCGCGTCCACTTCAACGTCTGAATTGCTGGCTATTCTGCCATTGTACTGGTGGGTGTCAGTCAAGTCAGCGTTGTTGCGCATGTGGGGAAGATTATGCTGAAAGCGACGGTAGTGTCCAAGATGAGCGATGTCGCCGCTGTAGTGGAAGCCACCCAGCAGATTACTCAAACTGTTCTGTGAGAGTCCAAGGAATCCCAGGTGCTTGAAATCACTGACAAAGGACGCTGCTCTAGGAAGGAGGCTATAAACATTGCGTAAGAAATAATGTTTGGCTATGCAGGGGTTACAGCTAGACAAAATGTATAGCTTACTGTAGCGATGGATGCAGCTGTGGAATATGCTGTTACAAAAGCTACGGAAAACCTGGTGGTGAGATTTGAAGCAAGCTGCTAGCCTAATTCCGATAACAAGGCAAATAACTGATGCTAAACAAAAAAAAGTGACTGTAAGACACGTACCTCTAAGGATTGTAACGTGCTTTCGAATCCTTCGCTCATCCTTCTAATCTGGTTAATATAGATTTGGAAATGGCAGACGTCGAAGAGAACACTCGGGCGCATAATAGATCAATGGCTTCAATCAATGAGATTTCTTTTCCGCTCCTCGCTCAAAATGTAAAAGTCAGTGCAGTGGCATACCAAACAAGATATACTATAGAAGGCAGCGGTGAGTGCGGCGCTTTCTTCGCCACAGGGGCGTTGAAAGTGCTCCAGTGGAATTGTCGCTCTTTATATTCTGATTGTGCAGATTTATCTTGTACAACTACCCAGCTTAATACCGATATAATCAAGAGATATTTATTCAATAAAATTTTAAAGGACTGTTTGTCTATAGATCGTTCTACTGGAGGTGGTGGATTGATTATTTTTATTTCAGCTAAAATTTTCCACAAGGCTACAATTTCACTTCAGCCTTCATCCCCAGAGTGCACAATTGTAGCGATGGAGATGGACCTCCACGGATGCTGCCCCTTTAACGACGTTGTAAATGCATATTTTTGTTCTGGCCAACGGGACACACGTGCACTTGGCAGAGTTTTGTCGTCTTGCGGGCGTGGATTGGATTATGAGGTTTAATGTGTCAAAACCACGATTTGATTGCGAGGCACGCCGTAGTGGAGGACACCGGATTAATTCTGACCCCCGGGGGATCTTTAAAGTGCCCCCAAAGCGGCCGCCTCGACCGGTATTTCATCCCGCGACCTTGTGCTTAGCAGCGCAACAGCCGCTAAGCCACTGCAGTGGGTCCTCTTGCGGACATGATATTCTTCTTGTAGGGGATTTAAATGCTCACCATATTTAATGGTGGCTTAGGAAAGGGCTATGAGGCACTCGATTATGGAAGCGGTAATTTTACAACAGCCCAACATGTGTAATTCCGGATCTACCGCATTTGTGAGGGACCAGGCTCACTCTGCAATTGACCTTACATTATGTCACCCAAATTTCCCTATCTTCTACGCCAACTGTTTAGTACGCTACTACAGTAGTGATCACATTCCAGTATCTTTAAAGTTTAGAACGACAGAAAGCTGAACTAGTTGGTAAGGATTCATAATGCAAAGAAGGGGTAAGGCGTGCTGACACGGACACAAGAGAAGAGAAGTGGCCAACACGAACGCCGACTAACAGCTGAAGGAAGCACTGAGGCGAAAAAAGAAGGAAGACACAAAACTCATCTGCGGATGCTCTGGAATGGTAGAACCACGTGTCAATCGGGTACACGTGCCGGTCTACGTGAGAGGTAACTGTTAAGGCATTTGATCTCTTCCTTATGTAAGGTAATCGAAGGCTGACTCACGCATACATTTCCACCATCATGGATATGCCATGCCTGACCATAAGACGCGTATCTTCATTCCTATGCCTGTACAATATCGCGCATTAATCTAACTCAGGCATGCAGTTACAATCTTGGCAATGTAAGGAAAGATTGGAAGTCGATCCACCGGTTAACGATCTTTTATGTTCCATTAGCCTCTGATTGATACACCGCCCCGTTTGCCCTGCGTAGAAATGGCTACAGCTGAAGGGAACTTTATATACCACACCCATACAACAGTCAGTACAATCGTTTTTCTCGATGTGCTTCACTGAACAAATATCTGTTCTTTTTTTGCCTTTCACCTGTTCCATTGTTCTCTGCACGGCAGCGCTTATTTTACCTAGCTTATTGGGAGCAGAGAAAACAACATCAACACCATATGTACCTGCAACCTTTTTAAGCCTGTGCGATACTGAATTAATGTAAGGAATATCCACTACTCTTTTCTTGCTATTACTGCCTTCTGTAATGACGTCCGTCCCCTTCGAAATCGGCTTCTTTAGGCGTTCAGCCACAGTGGCCACTGCTACGTTAGGATACTCTGCTTCTAATAGGCGCCAGACCTGTTCATTAAAACTGGCACTCATTTTATGCATGCACGATCTGGTGAGAGAAGACTTAAGGCAAGACATGGCAATTTCGTATTTTACTACATTGGAATGCTTGGATTGAAAATTTAACAATTGCTTCGAAGATCTAAGGGGGGTACTGCCAACACACGTGATATTGTTCGAAGACCAAGGAAATGTCTAGAAACTGTATTACACGTCTCTGAGGAAATTCCTTGGTAAATTTTAATCTTCCTCTATGAAGTTTAAATTGCTCACTTGCTGAGGTAGCAGCGGGATCAAATTCGTCCCTATTGCAGAAAATCAGGTAGTCATCAATGTAACGAAATAACTTAATAACACAGTTGCCCAAAGCCTTCTCTAAGCAGCTGTCAATCTTGCTCAGGTAAATATCACTAAGAATATGGGCAACCTTTGAACCAATACAAATTCCTGATTTCTGCAGACACACGCCATCTCTCCACCCAACCAGCGTGTACTTTAAATACATGGAAAGAATTTCTAGAAACGCACCCGCGGAAACACCGTATCTATCTATAAAAGCCGACTCTTGCGCTTGTTCTTTAATGCACTCATTTACGGAGTTTAACAGCCCGTCATGCGGCAAGGTGTGATACGAGTCTTCAATATCCGTACTAAAAGTTGTACAATCACCAGGATTTTTCTCTATCAAAAACTGAACTAATGCCTGAGAATTACGCAAGCTAAATGGGTTTCAAAAAAGTAGTGAAGCTAAGCAGTTTTGTAGGCAACTAGCCACACAGACCTGCCATGTCTTTTGCTCATGGGTCTTCGCCGAGAAAAACAGTTCTAAGGTGGCGATTTTGCGTTCTTGACATTAGAGACAATCCTATGTAGATTATGTCTTGACAGGAGGCCAATCACACGTTGCTTAACTGCCGAAGGCTTGAGTTTTACCGGCTAAATTTTTCTTTTCTATAGCTGATATTGCTTTTACTGTAAACATGCCATCTGGCATAATTACGAAAGAACCTTCCTTGTCTCATATTACTGGTCTAAGTTTATGCTTTACAAAATAATTAACCAACGGTCGGACAGGGTCAGACGTCTTAATATGAATATTCGATTGTTTAATACTTGCAATGCACTCTGAAATACAGCGCGAGCGTTCTTCTTCCGGGACAAACCTGGTTATGCAGCGCGGTAGGCTTAAAACGTCAACTGGTTTTATGTTAGGCTTAAAACTGTGTTTAGGACCAAATGCAAGGGTTTTGCAATGGGTATCACTTACAATGGTGTCTCCGAGAACCAGTGCGTCATTTGACGGGAAATTATTAGAAAAGGGTTTCCTGTTACCTTGTTGAAGCTCTGGAAGTTTCATCCTCCACAAGAAGTCCGCGTGCTCCTCGGCTAACCTGTTCCAATCGGCGTAAAGGCGGTTCCAATGTCGAGCCAGGGCCGGGGAACGGACCTTTAAACACTCCTGGTAAAACCTAACTTGGCACCACGATTCAGCGGAAAGAATAGCACCAATCCTCCTGGCATGTCCAGTTGATGGTTGAAGGCCGCACATCATTTGAACTTCCAATGGGACGACACGATTACGAGTAAACCACAACATAGTTCTAGCGCGGAAGATACATATCGCAAGCAAGGAAGCTAAAGAAGCAGGATTGTGCAGATGAGTAGGAGAACAAGGAAAAGGGCTCAGAGCACTAGAAATGAAGCTTAGAACGACAGAAAGCTGAGCTAGTTGGTAAGGATTCATAATGCAAAGAAGGGTATGGCGTGCAGACACGGACACAAAAGAAGAGAAGCTGAGAACACGAACGCCGGCTCTCAACTGGAGGAAGCACCCTGGTAACATCTTTGGGCGATCAGGTGCGAACATTAATCAATTACAACATTTTAAACAACATGCTTGCGAACGCTCTCTCATCCCTGTCTGATGTGTGTAATGAGCAAAAAGTCACAATTATCTGTTCCACTTTGGGAAAGATCTTTCACAAAATCTGAATTTGAGATTCGATTAAATAAAGAAATTCCTACAGCCTTTGATGTAAAAATAAATGCACACGTGATTACAGGAAAAGAAAAGCCGCCTGGAAAAAGCTTCTGCATGACTGATGTCCCATAAAATTGTAGCAATAACACATTTTTAGGGCAGTTTTTAAACATACAGTTTCCAGTGCAAAAATCAAATACGACTGCAAGCATTCTGATTTCCTGTCGAACAAGAAAAATAAGCGTGCATTGTTCAATTTACACCGTTATAGAAAAGCACTTCTCTGACCAAACAATATTGACTCTCTAGTTTAAACTAGTGATGAAGGATTCATTAGAAGATATTGCGAAGGGATAGGAAATTAGATTATCTTCTGTCTTGTCAACTCGTTTTAGATTACGAAGTCCATCAGGAGATATTATAGAATATACTATGTTATAATTGGCTCAAGTCATGACACGACTACCAGATTCAGCTCCCGTCTCAGATGGTGTAACCTCTGCTATGGTAAAAAAAAAAAAATATTTAAGAGGCCTCATGATGACCTATTAGCTCTGATTAACACCAAAGTGAAGCTTTCCTGAATCCCATGTGTGTGTAAAATTGCTAAAATAATTAAAATTCTTAAAACTCATGGGGGACGAATACACACTAGATAACATTAGAGCACTGCGCTAACATCAAATAATTTTGTACGGCCGACTGATGAAATTTGTACAAGACAAATACTTGCTTAGCCCCTTCCAAATTGGATTCAGATCATCATATTCAATCTGGCATGCTCACGTGAAATTAGAAAGGGGAATAAAATTAGCATTGCGCCAGAGACAAGTTGCTGCTCTCGTGACACTCAACATTTCCAAAACATACGACAGTGTAGAATACGTAATTTTAATCGATATATTAAGCAATCTGAACTTTCCAAATCAGCTTTCAGCCTGGTTTTGCGAATTTTTTAAATAGGAGGTAATTTTATTGCTCTCTAAAACACTTATTTTTTTTTTTTTGGGGGGGGGGGGGTGTATACACAGGCAATCACGCGGTGTTCCTCAAGGACGTGTAATTTCGCCATTATTATTTAACATTTTACTTAGTTTAATTCGACGTCATCAAAAAGTACGTAAATATGTACACGCAGACGATATTTCTTTTTCACGTCAGTCAGCCATCTTGCTTTCCCTGTATAATCGATTATAAAACTGCCTGTGCGCCATATAATCCTTGTTAGACAATATTCACATCTTCCTTAACATTCAAAAACGTTCGATATTAGTTTTTCCTCTTAATAATCCTGTTAACGTATCGCTCTACTGCCGTCTCGAGACATACCTCAAGTGGAGTCAGTTAAATATTTGGGCAGTGTTCCCTCAGGTGAGCATATTGACCATACTGACCGACGCAAGCTATTCAACACTCGGTGGGGGATGCAGAGAGCTTAATTTTAATGATCTGCTAAATGTATGTGCGCTTGTTTTTAGAATTCGGATGTGTATTATTTTCTGGTGTGCCAACTTACAAATTAAGCCCTCTTGAATTTAATTTGATTATGAGCCACGCCGTAGTGAGGGAATCCGGATTAATTTCGAGCCCCAGGGGTTCTTTAACGTGCACCCAATGCACGGTACACGGGTGTTTTTCCATTTCGCCCCCATCGAAATGCGACCGCGAGCTTAGCAGCGCAACGCCATGGCCGCTAAGCCACCGTGGCGGGTCATTAAGCCCTCTTGTTCTGCTGGAGCGGCAGGCTTGCTGGTTGTGCTGCGGATTATCAAAATTTGTAGCCAATTATGTGCTACACAAAGAAGTAAGGTTGCAGATTGAACTTACTGACGGCTCAAGCATTTTTTAATATGTACGAAGCTTCTATAAGAACATTGGAATCCATATTCATTCCGCAACCTGCGCTAGTTTTATTTTGAGTACGCTGGTCTCTGTTTCATACACCTCAGGTGGTCTTTGTACAAACCTTGATTACTCCGTTAAATGTATGCATCTTGGAGGTACAACGTATTTGCGATTAGCGAGAGTGCCTACAGACCATCTGTGGCAACATCTACTCGAACAATGTAAAACATCTCTCTTATATTGAATTTATCAATAAACGCTCTCACTGCGAGAGATGCCTCATAGTGCGAAGGAAAATCTGGTATTGGCATTTTCTTTACGGCTCTTGACTGGTGGTATAACCTCTGCTATGGTAAAAAAATATTTAAGAGACCTCATGATGACCTATTACCTGTGATTAACCCCAAAGTTCATGAATCCCATGTGCATGTAAAATTGTTTAAATAATTAAAATTCCTAAAACTCATGGGGGACGGATACACACTATATAACATTAGAGCACTGCGCTAACCTCAAATGATTCTGTACGGTCGACTGATGAAATTTGTCGATTAGCACTCCGGATATTTTACCTGTATTTCTGGCTGAATTTTTAGTTGTGGTAATTGTCATGCGCAAACTAAATCGATATCGGCTGTGGTCACAATTACACATTGTATATCCTGATGTTCATCGCTCGCAGCAAACAGTGATACACGCCTTTTACGTACGTTTAATTTTCTAGTGCCTGCTCACATAAAAATTAGATTGGTTTAGATGCCGGGCCCTGAAGGCATACTTATGAACGAAATTGCCTAGCCTGGCAAGAACGACTCTCAGTGACCCTGTTCTATGAACGCTTCTTTCGACCAACTACGTAACTACTGTCAGATTCAGGGGACGTGCAGTTATTGAAGAATTCTTGAACCCAGCTACAGGTAATTTCTCAGAGTATCGAGGCCGCCTATTGCCTTAAAAAAAACTGTAGTATTTTCTACCCGCTTACGGTGTCGGGGATAGCAGCCTTAAACTAGGGCTGCTATCCACCGCTCTCCCCTCTGTGCCCAATCTGTGGAGAAGATGAGACGATAGAGCTGTTTTTCTTATTCTGTCACCGTTTTACATAGTTAAAGAAAAAAAAATTTTTCGAAGCACGATTTAGACAAATTGGCATTAGTTTTTTCAGTCAGGACCTTCCTTCTGTGGGAACCTCCTGTCTTGGAAGCTGTCATAGGGATGCTTGCTCAACCGTACAAGAATAGTTAGTTGCTGCAAGCCGATTTTCTTGCGATATAGTTCGTGCGTTACATTTAATTTATTTCTTTAAAAATTATATTGTTTCTTATAATAAGTCAACTGCTTTCCTAATACCTCCGAATTATGGCAAATTTCACACAGTGGTTATGCGCCATCAGTGATGGAAAACAAAACGAAACGAAACACCATCGAGTGACTAGATATGTACGCGGAACATGGGGCAGCCTGTTTCCTTCTTTCTTTAAGATATCGTAAGAATAATATATCATGTTCATGCAATAATCATCGTACGGCTTTTCGTTCTCACGGTGGTCAGTCAATACTGGTCAAGGCGCAATTTCTGCGGCCCTCCCAAGCATCGGTGCGCGTCACACTGCGTTAGCTTCACGTCAGTTACGGAACGTAGCGGTGTGCTCGACGCAGGGAAACGATATAATTAGAATAACTATCCCAGTTTATGGGGAGCAGACTGGGCGCACCGGTCACATGCCTGCGTGACATCCGTTGGCTTCATCGGCCACTAACAAGATTTTCCGGAACATTCCCAGGGTTGAACTATTCCGAGCAGAAAACGACACTGAGACGAGCGTCTTCACGGCTCGTTTTAGCGAGGTGCGCCAGATCAAGATCGTTATTACGGCTGGCGCGTGTGGGCGGCGGTCTCTCGCTAACGC
This sequence comes from Dermacentor andersoni, assembly GCF_023375885.2. NCBI lineage: Eukaryota > Metazoa > Arthropoda > Arachnida > Ixodida > Ixodidae > Dermacentor > Dermacentor andersoni. Next base: position 249,609,359 of record NC_092814.1, read on the forward strand.
AGCTCGGCTCCGTGCCATGTCGGCGACGCAGCTAGAGATCCCTGTGGGCACGCGGCGAGCTTCATCTTTCGCGCTATGCCTCTGCGCCACGCGATTTGGTTTCGCGCCTGCCAGACCCGTATACGTCGTACAACTCAAGCTACCATTGACACCGCCGTGTCCGTCACACCCAATGGGAAGCAAATGTGGTTTATGACTACTGCAAGGGACATCTGTACCAGTGCGCGCTTCAGCTGCCCACAATCGTGGCGAGGCAGGTTTGGTCGCCCAAATGTGCCTAATCCTAGTTGAGCACTCGTCAAGTGCGTAGGTGTTCGTCCTCAAACATTTGTGCACCTATTCTGTTGGAAGACATGTATTTCTAAGACTACAAAATATAAATGGCTTCCTTAAAGGGACGCTAAAGGCAAATACTAAGTCAAGCTAAAGTGATAGATTAGTGCCCGAGAATCTCTAAGGCGTTAATATTATTGCGAACGGAACCTTAATAATAGAGAAATTGAGGTAAATGCAGGACATGATTAGAGACTCTCACGGGACATTCAAGTACTTGCCCGATGACGAAAGTACTTCTCATTTAATTTCTGTCACTAATATTCAACTACTCGTTGCAGGCAACATCCTTGTATTGTATTATAAAATGGAATAAAATGCTACTTGTCAAGTTCTATTTCCTTTTCAGAAAAAAGAACTCATTGAAATTACCCTTGACAGCAACGCGAGCGGTCGGAAGATTTCGTTTTCGCTCGACACTGCGCCGCCCACTCTTTCGCGTATCAGTAGTTTCGTTATCGCGTAGTGTTGCGCTGGTTTTTCTGGCTCGCGAAACTCACACAAAGTGCAAGCAGCAGAGAATCCAACTTCCATTTGATGTGGCGGGATGCCCGAACGGTCTACGACACTTGACCAAAAAGCAACTGCAGCGGCGAATCCATCGCTTTGTCTTGGCTCGGTACCGCCGTCTGTTGGGCGCCGTTTTATTCACCGACGGCAGCACAGGGTGGTGATGGCGTATAAAACGTCACCACTCCCCCAGTTGGGTGGCGGGAGATTTGAATTTCGAAAAAGGTATTCGGGCACTTCAGATGCAATTTTCTCGTAAACTAAGTATTTTCTTGGCACGAAACAAGCATTGTGAGGTTTCTGGAATGGTATTTAAACAGTCCACGTCGACGTAGTATTCGCCTTTAGTGTCTCTTTAAGCATATAGATTTGTCTGTGTCCGAAACGAACGCTGTTATATATTTTTAAAGCTTGCCGTGTAAACTGGAAGGGTCCATCGCATATTCGCGAATAAAGTAGCATCACAGTCATTTGCAATATGATAAATAAATAAATAAATAAATAAATAAATAAATAAATAAATAATCGCAATTCACCCCAGACGTGACCTGCACCAAGCACCGAAGCCTTACGGGCTCTCTTGAATTTTGGAGAGACAAGATATGCATGGCGATTTGGTGCCGAATTCACACGAAGCTCAAAGTCACTAGCTGCAGAAGGCAAATAAACAAATAACCCCAATAAGACTCAGCATAGGAGCCCTGCTTGCGTAAACTTCGACTTATATAAACAAGAAGACCGCCTACGCACAGGTTTAGGGGTCTGGAGGTTCTACAGCGCATCAAAGACAAGCTTATGAAAAAGGGGTGTTGACTTCTCGGCATTATAGTTACGTAAGTAACATTTTGATAAACACGGATTGATACTTAGTTCTGTGCTGGTTGGCATAGAGCGGATGCTAATGATGAAAGAAACGAGCGACAACATTGGTCAGGCCCCGTCCCGTTCTTTTGCTTGGCTACACTCGCCCACATCGACATCAGTGGTTGTTGCATGAGAAGTCATGGCATCATCTCATTTTCTCGACATAAAACACACCGCAACGAGGCTCAATAAAGCATAGACATAATCCGCATGTAAATCAGAGGGTAATTTGAACATATTAACGACACTTGATAAGAAAAAACAACAACAACAGAATGCTATATTCTTTCCCTCCAGATGTCGGTGATGTGATCAAATTCACGGAACGACTATAGATGCTTAAGGGAGAACGACTCGAAACTCGACCATACTGATTATCAATGGTCACGTTTACAATTTGAGCTCGGTTACATGTCATTTTCTGTCTCATTCCTGGTCTTTCATTTCAATAAGAGTTTCAGCAAAGCGGCTAAAACAAACATGGGGACTGGTTTTCTATGGAAACAAGCATCTGGTCGCCGCACATCTATCTGATACTTCTTTCGGCACAAAATTATAAGAATACTGGGAGGGTGGATAAAAAGAAAGCTTCAGGATATATAAGAGCGACATGCGATCAGAGACAAACACGCAAAAGTAACTAACCAGATTTTCTTCGAAACACTGGATATTTACTCTTGCGTCGTTTTGTCCGTCGATAACGCGACCACAACGTTGTGGCCGGATGTAAACGTGGCATAGCAGAATTGGCTCACACGGGCACCACTAGATTTCCCCTTGTTTACTATTCAGACAGCGGGCACCGCTTAAATAAAGGCACACATTATCGGCGGTGTCCCTCGGCAGTCTCGCGCGTGGCAGCCCACCGGCCAGCTCACGTCGCAAGCACCACGCGCAGCCTGGTACGGGCACCGCGTCAGGCAGCGCACGGGGTCGGCCTGGTACAAGCCGCGGAGCCGGCGGCCAGCACGCGTTCCCTTCGGCCCCACGCCGTGCTCGATCTCACCTTGGTGATGGTCAGGGTCTGGCCGGTGCCTCTTCCCCCTTGCAGCCGGAAACCCCAGGGGCTGCCTCCGGCCAGGCGGACGGTTATCGCGCTCCCCGCCATCGCGCACTGCTTGGGCGTCCAGTCGGTTCGCTCGAAATGGGGAGCCCGGCTCGCCGAGGGCCCGGAAGAGCGTTTCTTTTCTTCGCTCGGCTTGGCAGGGCAAGCGGGCCGCCGGGTGGTGGCTGCTGCGAGCGACGAGGTTGCCCCTCCGAACCTTATTTTTAGTGCCGCGATCTCCCACCGCCCGACGGAGTCCGGGCCGCGTTGGCGGTGGCTCAAGGTGGACTCGAGCGCGGCGGCTGCCGATCGCGCCGAGGGGCGTGTCGCGCTCTCGTGCACGCTCGCACGCGACGCAGCGTTATGATAGGGGCAAAGCCGCTACGTGCACAACAGCCAGTGGAGCAATGCAGGCATAATTCCTCGCCTAGGTTTCTTTCTCCATTTTGAATGCCGCATCGCAAGAGGCCACAGTTTTACGTCCACTGCACGCCTGTCTTGCACCGAACGCGCAGAATCGTCACGGCAGTGATTTAGCTAGCATTACATTTTTCGTTCATGCATGCCTGCTCACGCTGGTTCTTAAACGGAACTAAGGCAAAATACGCATGTGCTGATATTTATATAAGCTAATGGGGTACTGTGAGCGCAATAAGTCAAAAGCTCTCATGCACCTAGACCTGCGGATCGATGTGCGACTTTATGAAAATGAACGTGCTTTAGGAAATGCCTATTAGAAGATAATTTTACAGTTAGGGCTTCAGTTCTATTGCTTAGCTGAATCCACTAAATAAAAAAAAATATTTGATGAACAGAAGTGTTGAAATGCAGTAATAATTTTAGCTTACTACTCACGACAAGAGATCGGCTATGGTTTGCAGGCACTTTCAAAAACGTGGATTTTCACAACCGACTCTTATTCGCGAACTCCGATCACAAAATACATTATTTGATTGATGAAGCAGTACCGATTGCGTTTTGAGAACCATAGGACAGATCGCGTGGACCAGTACACATTGACCCTACACATCAAAAGAATATAGAGATCCGCACTTGATCACGATTGAAAACGAGTGTTGCGCAGCCATGTTGGAGAAATGATGTAATGCGGAAAATTCGCTCGTTAGTTTTATAAGGGTGTCTATAAAGACGGCAGAAATCTGTAACGAAAGGACCCAGTTGTAATGCCATTAATACTACTCGTTCTCGTGGAAAAGTTGAAACATCCCACACACTGTCCACTATCAATATCACTCAGGTATAGACTAGCCTAACCTAACTATGTTTCCTCTATTCTTGTTTTACGCTGTGGGTCATTCGCCAGCCATTCGAATTTATCGTTAGTGGCCCGGGTGTAGGGAAACTTCAAAAAATTTGTCTTTCTATGCGCAATATCTCTTTTGAATGATCTTTAAAAGAATATTGTATATTAGAGTTAGAAGCTCAGTTATGGACATCATCTGGCCATCCTCCTACACTGAACTTGATAATACATACCGTGAAATTATAGATGTTTGTGTTCTGTTTGTTCACTCCCCCTCCATGGCGCGCTGAGACCAACGTTGCGACCTTTTATATATTAAAATTTGGGAACCCTACAATGATGCAAGCGGTGGCATAGATAATTGTATATGACAAACTGGTAAATTTAATCACGGGCGTATTCTCCCCCCCCCCCCACCTTCATACACACATACATACGCACCTTTCAAAAAGGTTTGTGTTGAGCGTGCTTGACACTATGCTGAAGGCACTACGCAGACGCAGTGAATCCATTGCTGTCCTTGTAAGCTTACATCACTGCAGAACGTCTTGCGCTATAGACTGGCATTCAAATTTTGCCCTTTTTTTCCTGCTCTCTCACAACGCAGGTATCAGCGATGCCTCAAAATGCTAATATATACAGTCTTATGTGTTGTCAGAATACAATATGGTTCTCCATGGCTGGTAAAGAAATAACCAGAACCTTGTCTTTGTCAAAATCCACGACGTTACGGCGAGAAGGTGCGGAGACTTCGAGGGCGACTTCCCCACCCGTCTATAGCTTTTGCATTCTTGTTTTTGTTTTGCCAAGCCTCCCCCCTCGGTAAATGCTTTTACGTTCTGCTATTATAGAAGCATAATTTACTAATGCACCTCAATTTAGTATTTCTCCTAAACGTACCCTAATGTCGAATCAATAGCCGTGGTCTTGATTGTCGCGTAAATCTTCGCGAACTGTGTGCAAATACTCTCGATAAATTAATTATCCCATAAGCTATTAATAATTATGGTATGGCAACAATTACACACCAGAAGACTAGATGGTGCTATTACTGTCGGATTGATGCCGCTGGCATCGAACACTTGGTGATACAATCGTGGGAGCAATGGTTGAAGCGCTTAAACATACGCGCTTGCAGTGCTTGAACGGCCACCATGCGAAGCACACTCGTTAACATTACGTCTCTTTATGCCACAATAACTATGTTACCCATCAATGCTTCAACTGTAAGATAGTTGTGATAAACACGGAAGGGGCCTGGAACTCTCGAACGGTTACTACGTGCATTGCATGTTTCGGTGGTATCTAATTCTTACAGCTCGTTTTCTCATTCCGCATTTGCGGAAATGCAAATTTCATAGCGATGTAGGTTTTAGAGCACTTGCAGGCTGCAGCATTATAACTAACAGCCCCGTGGCGCCTTGAAAAATGTTCTTCGTGCCGAGAAAAATATCTAGGACCCAAATTAAAAAAAATTAAATTATGGGGTTTTACGTGCCAAAACCACTTTCTGATTATGAGGCACGCCGTAGTGGAGGACTCCGGAAATTTCGACCACCTGGGGTTCTTTAACGTGCACCTAAATCTAAGCACACGGGTGTTTTCGCATTTCGCCCCCATCGAAATGCGGCCGCCGTGGCCGGGATTCGATCCCGCGACCTCGTGCTCAGCAGCCTAACACCATAGCCACTGAGCAACCACGGCGGGTCTAGGACCCAAATAATAGAACCGTTTGGTTATATAGAAATTTTCGTTTTCAGTTATCGAGTGATTAGAACACACATCACTTCATTTGGCAAGTACCCGTAAGCCTGTTTGATCGTTGTTACTGCAAGCTAGTTCCCATGTATCATTCGTGCTGAAGCTACCGTTACGGCTAATAAAGAAAAAAAAAAACGTTATCCACGTGGGAGAACCCTGCATTTGGTAAACCTAACTTAACGGAACCAATCATGCGCCACGCCTGGAAACCACCCGTCTCCTTTCGCAGAGCTACAATGTAGGTATTGGAGCGGTGGAAGACGTGCTCCACTGAAATAGTCGCCAAGGTTCTTTTCTTCCTCGCAAACTGTGTATTTTTGCATTCCACGTGCTTCCGTCTTTAGTTTTTATCTTTTCGCACGCGCGCGCACCGCTTTTTGTGGAGCAGGAAGACTCGATGCGTTCTGCGCCAGCCTGCGGAAGATTGACAGACAGCCAAAGGCCAAGGGAGCGCTCAGAGGAAGGAGTGCAGTGCCGTCTAGACCACGCAATGTTCACAGCTTGAAGCATTTTAGGCGATCATGGAGGGGCACCGGCAAACGAGCACTGCATCTAGAAAGCCGGCGAGTCTGACATGAGCGCCAGCCGGTGTATTCTTGCTTCTCTTTCATTTTCTTTCTTTTTGTACGAATGTGTAAGGAATGATTCTCCCCTTTGACGATGGTCCTTTTTCTCTACTGAAACAAAGAAAGGCCACTTACACCCATGCATAGTTGTGACATCCATACCTATTCACCTATGGATACATTAATTACGAGAAATGAAAATTTAAAGAAAGATGATAAAGAGAGAGAGAAAAATGGACACACATACAACGTGCCTTTATCTTGCAAGTACAGCGTGCCATTTACCGAAACGTGCTTGTGATTTTCTATTGTGGCATGCTTAGGTAAAGAAAAGCAAACAGTTTTCTGCCACATCAGGTTGTTCTATATCAATGGGCACCCAAAATAAGTGTTTTTAAATCGGGTAGATATGTTTTAAAATTACTGAGGATGATGGCCAGGTATCGCTTACGCACCTATTGCTCGGTAGCTCAATATGGAACGAATAATTGTTTTGACACTACCTGATTTCTATATCAGTGATCTTCGCAGATTTTGTTATGCCTAGCTGTAATTGTGCGAGCAGCTGTGTTTTCTGTTCAAGTGCAAACGGTGTTTGAATTTCTTCATATGCTAGAACTAGACCACTAAAAGAATATTGTTACATGTCTATAAAGCTGGAATTTCCAGAAATTTGCATTTCTCGAAAGCTCAACCAGAAATCAGAAAGAACTTCTTTCGTGTCCTTCTACCGAGTGAAGAGAAGAAAAAGAAAGTGCTTGTGAATTAACCTTGATATGAAAGCGGAAGCTCGTAGATACACAAACATCTTCTCTTCATTCTAAATAAAACGACTGCTTAGATAGCATAAATCCGCAAACAAAACAATGTCTCCAGCATTGATTAAACACTAACAATAAAAATATCGACTTCGTGCTCACTCTTCACTCCTTCCGGCCAGTCCTCACCCAACCAACGACTATTGCAAGTGTGTGAACATATATGGAGAAATAAATTAACCACTAGACACAAAGCTACGATAATAGGCGTGCTGGCGCTGACGTCATAGGTTAAAGTAGCATAGTCTAAACAAGACGATGTCACAGGAAAACGGAGACCCGAAGGGATCAACAGTGGTCGATGCCTCAGGCTAGCTTCCCTTGTTCGGCGGCGACTGTTGGACGACGTGTGACAGTGAGTTTCAGACGCGCGAGAAAGTTATTTCTGTTGCTTTTCGGCGCATTCGAAAAACAGTTTCTTGCGTAGGGACGCTTACTCGGACAAAGTGAGTCGTACGGCCACCACAAAAAAACCGAACGCCCATCTCGCGCGGAGCGCATAGGCGGTGCCGCGTCTACGGGAATGGTAAACGCCCCCGCTATTCTTTATAACAATGCTCAGCCGCTTATTTAGCGCGTTCTGTAGAATTCAAACATATTTGGAAATATAGATATATTTAGCTAAGAGATCAGGTAGAGAAGTTTGATGCGTGTTCTTCCTGCTACCCCACTTCGCTTACCACCCGCCGTGGTGGCTTGGCGGTAATGGTGTTGTGCTGGCAAGCACGAGATCACGGGATCAAATCCCGGCCGCGGCGGCCGCATTTCGATGGGGGCAAAATGCGAAACCGTCCGTGTCCTGTGCATTGGGGGCACCTTAAAGATCCCCTGGTGGTCAAAATTAATCCGGAGTCCCCCACTACGGCGTGCCTCACAATCAAATCGTGGTTTAGGCACGTAAAACTCCGGAATTTGTGGAATTCGTCGCCATATCCCTTATACGTATTTCACTAAGGCGCTATAACGCATGAACGTTACTAAAGAAGAAATACTGGAAAGATTAAAAGCAACTAAATGGTAGATGGCGTGATATCCCGCTTGAGCGCGAAGGTGAAAAAAAAAAAAACTATGCAGACTCGCTACAAAGTAAAAAATAAAACATGCAATGTAAATAAAGTTCAAACGCCTATATATGCTATCAGTGCTTTGAAGCAGGGTTGCATGAAAGAAAATTCTGACAGCACATAATGCAATTTTTGCAAAGCCTGGAGACGACCACGGCCCAAGAAAAGTCTGTAAAGAGATTGCAGGACTTTGCAATGTCATAAACTGAAAATGGGAGCTGTTTTATTGAAGCCGACGCATGAAACTGAAGATGCCGCACCTCCACGTGCTACCAACACACTACAAATTCCCTTTTTCCGCTCGGCAACGGAGACGCCAAGAAGTTTACTTCTTCTTTAATGGCGTCGACGATCTGAAAATTTTCCTTTTAGGTTTTTGTGAAGAAAACAGGCGCAAGTTGAGCAAAAGCAGAAAAAGCTGAAGATATGTTACCGGATGTCTCGCACGGACGAATGAAATATTCGGCCGTCGCTTTCTGTGGAACATAGAAAGACCGACAATTCTTACGCCCATATTCGACGTGCATGCTCAGCATCCCTTGGGTCCAACGATTGTTGAAATAGGCAAGCTTCACTGGACCAGCCTACGTAGGCATTTGACACAGCCGACAGAGCTCTCGCATTTCAACGGTCGTTGGTTTCGATGGTGGTCGAAAGTGCGCGTGTTACGTGGGCATTATATTATTTGTTGTTTATTTCATTTTCCTGCTATATACGTGCTCGTTCAACCTGCGCAAAAGTTGTGCCTTAGACGAATTCCTCCTTCAGAGTAGAAAAAGGACACTGAGGGGAGGAGGTCTGGGAGTGTCACAGCGGGCCAGGCGGCCGCAGGATGGTCCGACTGCGGCGACGCGAGCCCGGACGCTTCGGGAGTACACACACTTTGCGGCCAGAGAAAACTGCGCGCGACAGGGAACGGGGCCGGCGGGCGTTACTTTTCCTGTTCGGCTCGCAGCCGCCTAAATTTAGCGGCCCGAGATCCGGACGGTTTGGCGGCGCTGCTCGGACCGCTGGTTCTACTGCGTGGTTGTAAACGACGCCGCCGCCGACGAACGGGGCGTCTGTTCAGGGGGACGCAGACCGGCACGCGGACGCGCCGCGTGGGTGCCGTGACGAATGTGCCGGTGCTGCGTGAGGGCTGCCCATGAAGATCGCAAACGCCTTCGCGTCCTGGGCTTCGCTGTGAACGCAGGAAAGAAACGTACTGTCAGCATCATGACATTGTGTTTGCCGGAGTGATCGGCGATGTTTTTCACACCAAGTTGGCGTAAGGCTGACTTTGTCTACCGACACGTAGTCGAGGCAACGCATTTATGGTGCAGAATCTCAGTCAACTCTTCGTGGAAATAATGCCGTCTCATTGCTGACATTGTTATGCCGTTAAGCGTGCGTGCACACAAGTAGGCAGGAGAGCAAGAGAGAAGCGATAAGGGGAAGGCAGGGATATTAACCAAGCTGAGCCCGATTGGCTACCCTGCACTGGGGAAGAGGGACTGAAAGATGAGAAGGAAGAGAGACGTTCACAGGTATGCACGGACGCACTCGTAAAGAAGCGTGCGTCGTTCACTTCATCACAAGTGGTATTACAAGTCGAACATATGGTATTATTTAGCCATTTATCATTACGCTGTAGTTTGTCATGGGTTTGCGCGTAAATGGCACTAGTGCGCATTTATCGAAGCAAATTTCCAGGCCTCGAATACGGAGGTAGATAGCAGTTTGGATGGCAGCTCTCTTAATTCTCGCTCGCAACTGTAGGAGTGTTACTGCATACGTCCACATGCAGATGTCATTTGCGTACATTGATAGCCTCACTGTGAATGAATGAATGAATGAATGAATGTTTATTTCATCTTGAATACACTTTCAAGAAAGGTGCAGGGGCAAAAGGCGCACAGCGCCTGACAGGGGCCCCTGTACCCCCAATATAAGTTGTTATTATACATTATTTAGTGGTAGTTGATTGGCAGTGAGCGGACACACACAGCGTTACATATTTTAACACATTATGCACGAGTTTACACAAACTGAGAACAGAAATAACATAAATTTTTGGGTTACAGTTTGCTTACTAATATAGATAATAATATATAGTGCACAGTCAATAACGTAAAGGGTATACAGGTAAATTACCATAGTACACTAAAGTGCAGCATATAAACCATGAACATGTACGTATCCACGTAAAACAGAAAAACAGGAAAAAAAAGCGGGTTATAATATACTTATGTAGCAATAATCACTCTCTCAAACACTGTGTTAGTAAAAATTCCTTCACATGGTTTTTGAAGGCGTTTCTTGCCATACTGAAATCAATGTTATCTTCTAGCTTATTTAGGATTGTTAGTACTTGGTACCTGGTTGTTTGTTTACCATACTTCGTCCTTGTGTTTAGGGTCCGTTTTCTTTTTAGTCTCATATCGTAAGGAGCTTCATTAATGTTTTCGCGTATATAGAGTGCATTTTTATATATATACTGCAGTAGTTTAAAATCGTAAACGTCGTTAGCTTTAAGCATTCGGTATTTAAAAAATAATGGTAATGTGCTTAGTTCATGACATGGTCCCTGATAGTTTTCGTAAATGCGCAATATTTTCTTTTGTAGAATAATGAGCCTGTTGTAGTTAGCTTTTGTTGTGGTACCCCATACCAATACGCCGTACGATAATCTGGAGTAGAACAGTGAAGTATATAGATTTTGTTTCAGCCAAATAGGTATTAAGTGTGCAATTTTATACAAGCATCCAACAGATCGGGAGAGTTCGGTAGCTAAATTATTAATGTGTACATTCCATGAAAGGTGCTCTTGGAACCAAACACCAAGAAACTTTTGCTCTTTAACCCTGGTTATCTGTTGCCCTTCAAAAGTTAAAACTATTTCTCTACTTAGTGGTTTGTTAAGTGCACGAAATATTATGTACTTTGTTTTTGTTGTGTTAAGCTGCAGGCTATTTTCCCGGAGCCAAGCCGCGAGGGATGCAAGGTAAGTGTTGGCCCGTCTTTCTAAATCTGTTAAATCTGTGGAATTAAAAAAGATATTAGTATCATCGGCATACATAACAAGTTCAGGAGAGTTGGGTATAGCTACAATGTCATTAATGTAAACAAGAAATAAAAACGGTCCTAATATTGACCCCTGTGGAACGCCTTGCGTTAACTTTAGCTGTGATGATGTGGCGTCTTTTATTTGCACGATCTGATAGCGGTCACTTAAGTAGTTTTTAACGAGCTCTAATACAACTCCCCGCACACCATATCTAGACAATTTGTGCAGTAAGATATCGTATTTTATTGAATCAAATGCTTTCTTTATGTCGAGAAATAGACCAAGTGTTAACTTTTTACTGTCAATGTTAGTAAGTATGCTATCTTTAATATAGCACAACGCCTCTTCGGTTGATCTATTTTTTTGAAATCCATATTGGCTACTAGACAAGATTTTGTGTTTGTCAAAAAAAGAAATTAGCCGTTGGTTAATCACACTTTCAAAGATTTTGGACAAAATGGGGAGCACCGATATCGGTGCTCCCCATTTGTTTGGCACGTACTTTGTTTGGCACGTACCGTGTTTGGCACGTACTCAAGGAGAGCAATTAGGGTTAGATTAAATAGCACAGGGCTAAGTACATCACCCTGGAGGACGCCGCGGAAGTTATAATGTAGAGAAGTATGGCCGTCCTAGGCGTTTACAAAAAAAAAAAGGATCGTATGGAGAGATAGCTGCGTATCCATTGAAACATCCGACCGCCCACCCCTACCTCTTCGCAAGCAGAGAGGATGGCTTCATGCGTAACGTTGTCATACGTCTCTTTGACGTCGAGAAACAAAGAAGCGTAGAGACGCTTAGAGCATTTCTCATGCTGAACGTAGGTGACCAGGTCGATGCCGTTGTCGATCGATGATTGTCCACGTCAAAAACCCGCCATGGCATCAGGGTAGGTGTTGTGGTACTCCAAGTATCACTCCAGGCGTCCTAGGACCATCCTCTCCGTTACTTTGCCCACACAGCTTGCCAAAGCGATCGGGCGATATGATGAGGGTTCCAACGGCTACTTTGTAGGCTTCAGCAGTGCAACAAGGTGACTTGTCTTCCAGTTTATGGGTAGCTTTCCATCTCTCCAAGATTCATTGTACAGCTCAAGGAGAACAACTCTCGCTCGCTCAGCAAGGTGACACAGAGCTCGGTAGGAAATTCCATCAGGTGCTGGCGCTGATGTACGGTCACACAAAGCTAACGCTGCCTTAAGTTCGTGGATTGAGAATGGTAGAGCCATGCGGTGATCACGTGGTGGCGGACAACTACTCGAAGGCGGTGGAATGTTGGGAGCTGTGAGTTGACCAGATAGCCTGGCGCAGAACTCCTCTGCCACGTCAATCTTCGATCTCTTTTGAGAGAGGGCTAGAGCCTTGAATGGAAACCGCTGTACGGGGGGGTATTCGGAGACAGCGCACCGTTCTCCATAGTAGCGATAAAGAGAAGATCCAGCCCGCATATATAGGGTATTTCACGTAACTTGTGCCAATGATTCAGAAAAAGTGATTAGCCGCAGCTGAATGAAAGGAATGACATATGATGTGCCGTCATGTGGCGCTCCTTGGGGTATTTTTACATTTCGCCTAATTAGTTAATAATTAAGATGAAATAAGCAAAATTTTTAATGTTCACTTTAGGAACAAGTGCATTTCGTTGTGCTGTAGAGGGGATTGAGAAACGACCGATCCAGATCTAGTTTCTCCGTGGTGATTTTTTTCGGCGTTTAAAGAAAGCCCGCGAAATATGAAATAAAACCACGTGACTGCGCTCGTGCGCTATCGTCTTGGAGTTGCCCAGCGCTGATTTGCTTCCATTATTTAGTTACTCGAATGAGCTTGCCGTGCGCGTGCGGCGAAGCTACGCACCGGAAATAGCGACAGCTGCCGTATCTGCTTCCGACATACAGTGCACGGAAGTGCGAACTTGAAGAAAAGCGACACTTTTTAAGCCGCTGGCAACGTAAGCGTGCTAGGTTTTACGAAAGTATGTAGTCCAGTGATGCGCATTTTATAAACACACTTCACATACGGGCTTGGACGATGACGCCCTGCAGTTATCGGCTGTACGCGACGCTCGGCGTGATGGATAAGAAAAAAAAAGATTGAAAAATGAAATGGATTGTTGCAGAATACATACTATATATATATATATATATATATATATATATATATATATATATATATATATATATATATATATATAGGTCACCTTGTAGCTATAACGGAAACTATGTCATTCTGATTTTATTACGAGCTCCGCGCGTCAAAGTTGCGTAACCGCTGACGACGCAGGCACGGGCAGCGGTCCGCAACGGTGTTCGACGCCCAAACATAATCCCGAGCCTCCCACTACGGTGTGTTTCATAATCAGATCGTGGTTTTCGCACGAACACACAGAACTTAATTTAACTAATGCCAATAGCTTCCGCCGGATGCATATCTTACATGACACAGTTTTCTATTTCTGTCAGCATTTCCTAAACACCGAGATATCAACTACAGCCGCCACTCATTATTTGTTGTCACAAAAGTAACAGTTTAATAATACAAGCGTTTTCGTGAACGAAAGAGCACCATAATATTAACGATGTCTCAAGTCATGTATTTTCTGACAGTGACTGCGTGAAATGATTATATATGACAGTGAAATTGAATCCTGCACACGAATGAAGCAAGAAACAAATTTATTTCACGAGAAGGCACAAGAAGCATCGACTGCTTCCAGCAAAGGATGCAGTCAATGCTTGTAGGCCGGTGCAGTGTTGACTAGTGTCAAGTGCCAGTAGTCCTGGCGTGAAGAAAAGGCGTTAACTGAGGGGTCCGATTTTTATTAGTCATATCATAAGAAGCCAACAAACACTGACACCAAGGACAACACAGGGGAAATTACTTGTGCTTAATAAATGAAATAAGGAAACGATAAATTAATGGAAATGAAAGTGGGTGAAAAAGCAACTTGCCGCAGGTGGGGACCGAACCCACAACCTTCACATTTCGCCTGCGATGCTCTACCAGTTGAGCTACCGCGGCACCGTTTCCCCATGCACTCTCTTGGGAATTTATGTTTCCTAGTAGATCCCTGGGAGTGTTTGTTAGCCAGCGTCCCAACTCGCAGACCTTGGTTCAACATTACATTACCTTGGTTCTGTCCAGCTACGTGGCGTTTGTATATTTTTAAACCTTGATGCATGACAGTTGGGACACCCTGTATATGTCTGCGATCTCAAAAAGAAAGAAAAATAATTTCATTTTTTTTTTGCGCTGCGCGTAGCTGCGTCTGTTGTGCGTGGCCTCCGAGATGGCTTGCTGCGTAGCGCCGGCGACCGCGGCTCCCACGGGGTGCCGTGACGAGCCCTTTCGCCGTCGTGACACTAACTTTTGGCCTGGGCCTTGCCTGTTTGGCTACTGTGCTGTGTAGCTTCCAGCGCGCTAGCGGAGGCGAAAAGAGAAAGAAAGCCGGCTATCGGCGCGGTAGCTCCACTTATAGTTGTTGGAAGATTCGAAAAATGTTTACGGAATGAGATTCGTGGCACGACGTACCCTAATACTGAGGCCATTCTATGATGAGTTAGAGAAGCGTTGCAGGGCCCCTATAATCACGACCATGCAAAGCGAACAGGCAGTGAAGCCAAGGAAAGCATAAGGGTAATTAGCTGTGGTAGAAATATGAAAAATATTGAGGAAGGGAGGAAATCAAAGTGCACAAAACGATCACTTTTTCGTTGGTGCGAGCCGAACCCATTACCTCCGCATTACGTGAGCATTGAATTACCGATGGTGCTACGGCGATGGCCACAAATCCGACCATTCTGTGGTGTATATATGTTTACTGTATATAGACCTGGGAATGTTAGCCAGCGCCAGTCATAGCCATGGCTCAATGTATATGGTTACGTCTCAACAAGGCCAAAGGCGTTAGTTAGACGTTTGCCACGAGGCCACCCCCACTCGTCCATCAGCGCCTACCAAGAAGTCAACGCCGCGTTGACACCGACTGCTGACGGGTGCACAAAAGGCAGCCACCCCCACTACTACCTGCCAGCCTGAAGTAATGATGAAAAAGGCCAACGTCAAATGCTACCCAAGACCGGCGCCGACCGTGGATTCCCAGGTTGCTATCGTGTCTCCTATTCTATGCTTCGGGTGAGCGCAAAGTTTGGAGGTGCGGGTGCTGCTGAGCGTTGCGATAGCATGGGCGTGGTATCGCAGCCGATTCAACGATTGCGATTGGCTGCGATACAGTCGTCAGATTTCGTAGTCGAGTCGCCTGGGGAAGACGACGGTATTAAAAGCGGATACTTTTCATGCAGTCGAGCCGACGTCTCCTGATATGAACTCGGACGTTTAACATACTCCTGCATGGAGTGGGTTTCCGTAACTCGAGCCGTGTTAACTAATGTCAAATATACCCTTTTTCCTTCATTATTACTACTGGACGTATTGGTCGATGGGCTTGGTGGACTTCTTGCCCTAACGCCACCTATATGTTTCATGACTGCGGAATAAATAATGTGTTCTAATAAATTGCAAACAATTGATGTTAGTGAAATGGGCCTATAGTTACGTACATCTTTTCTTGGGCCACCCTTGTGAACGGCAACAACATTTGCCGTTTTTAAGTTGGACGGTAATACATCCTCTGACAACGATTTATCACATAGGTAAAGATAACTCGACACTGCTGTCGCACCTTGTTTTAGTACTTGTACTTGTATGTATTTCGTGTAATAGTTTCTTTTTATTTCTGACGCATTGATTTCTACTGGAGGCATTATTGGTACGTTTTTAAGAAACACTCGAGAGTCGCAGGTCCGCGCGGGAAGGAAAGCTCATATCATCGCGTGTAAGTCCTTTCGCAAAGGTGCGAAACTACGTACCTTGCCTGTTATCTTCAAACTAATGAAATTATTCAGACACTTGGTACGATGCATGCTGCTAACAGTAATGTGCATGAGGTGCTGGAATAGACTGCCGACTCGGGCATGCATTGTTGTATCGACAGAGTTCGTGCACTTTGGTACTGGCATGCGAAGGCGGGCAAAGCTGAGAGCAGTCAGCTAAATTCATCCAGGACACAATATCAGTTTTCGTCAGGTGACCTCAAGTGCTTACATTTATTTACACGTATTTCATATGATAGAAATGAAACTTTGAGGTCACGACGAGAAACTATACCTTGGAAAAGAAAATGCCCAGGAGCACAAGATGACAACTTCTGTAGTTTATGTTTAATTGCTTTTATTCTTTGGATGGGCGATAATACAAGGCATAGAGGTAATATGAAGATTTATTTCCGAAAGTGTAGACACAGTCTTCAAGATTACTAGCCAAAACAGTGTCTACAGCATAAACCAGTAGCAGTAATGTTAAAGTTCTTAAATATTTACACTTGTGGTACTTTGTGCTACATCGCAGTGAACTAGTGCGCAAAAGTTGAAAAGCGGTCTCCTACAAGCAAGGTCAGAGGCCGGAGGAAGATTACCTTAATTATATGAAGTTCATGATGCAATGCCTTAACGCGAGTTTGTCGCACACTGTGCCGTAACACGCTTCCTTCCACCGTCCCCACACAGAAGTTGAATCAGCCAAGGTGTGCGGTTTTATGAAGTGCATCCTTTATGCTTTTGACATTGGGCCCAACCTTACTCCGGCCTGTTAGTTGCTTAAAGGTCATTCAGTGCTGGCATCACAACGTTCACAAAAATATGTATCTTTTATACTGGTTCCTCTATTTGAATTGGAAGCCTTTTGCACGACGAGAGGCAATAGTTAGATTTATTACACAAGTCATTCTCTCAATTTTGTACGGCACTGTCGTAGTCTGAATAAGAATACGCCTTAGTCAACAACAAGATAGTCTCAAGATCTGCATATAGTATTTTGCTGGGAGTTCACAGATACAAGTACGCACAATACAAGGATGCCCGTTAAGACTAATCGATCGGATAAAACAGCTATTGCTCAAAGCTACCATGCATGCGCAGTAATAGAGCACATGAAACCACTTGCAAGAGGACTATAAATGCCAACTGAAGCAGCTTTAAACTTTAAGCTCCGGAAACTTGAACAAGCTGAAGTGTGACGCACTTAAACAGATCCATCAACAGAATTGAACATTGTAGTGTTGGACTACAGGCGACAGAAACAGAAGCTGAATTTGGTTACAAATGAAGCCACCGTGGCGTTACAAGAAGCTGCAACTTTTACCATAAAGTGAAAAGCTGACAAATAATAACATGTGGAGGTGAAAAGTTTACGGATGCGCAGTCACATTTTAAGGTTTGGCATATTTTCGTCTGTGTCAGTTGCTGAAACGTGGTAGCATGAAGACACACGCGCATGTGTCTCCACGCTGTATATCTGGTGCTTCTTGATCCATATTTTTGAAGATGAGGCTTGTCATCCACCAGAATGTAGCGAGAAACTGTAAAGGAAACCATTATGATTTTCTCGGAAAAAACAACTTTCCGGTTGGAGAAAAATTCTTGTTCTGGTGAGAAAATTCAGCACCACGCCTTTCCGAGGTCTACGAACAGAGCTAGTCAGCAAACTTTCAGTTGCCTGAATGAGGGCTAACTAACTAAAAAAAAAGTTGTAAGCAACCTGAATGGAGTTTCTTTTTGGATTGGCACTGAATTTCAGTGCAAATGGCCCTTTCTCATCGCCTCATGGTTATCTGCAGAACGCATTTCCTGCACCTTTTCCGCATCATGCAGCAATCAGCTTGAGAAAGAACGATATCAAAGACGAGGAGAACGTTAAGTGATGTGTTGCTTTTTTTATCAGCTAGAGCAGCGAATAATGTTAATAACGTGCCATCGCTATCGCAGCCTCACATCCCGGGAGAAGTCTCGTACACCCTGTTGACACCCGTATTTTTGGTGGAACTGCTAAACAGAATAAATGTCACTGTCAGCACCTTCTTATCGGACACTCCGTGATGCACTGTATGATATGTTCCAAAAAGTGATCGACAAAAAAATATTTCCCTTGCCTGTCCTGTAGCAGCATAAGCTCTGTCATCCGCGCGTGACCTCTTATCAGGCAAAAAGCACGCCGGCCTTTTTTGTTGAAGCGCTCTTACCGGTACAGCATTCATTTCATAACAGTAAGGAAGCTCAAGTGGCGCTTCTTGGATTGCTGCCAAGCAATTGCAGAGGCTGTAGTGGTTACTTTTTCCTGAGACAGCAGTCTCTCACGGACGTAAAAAGCCGATCTTACTGCTCTGAAAGACTGAGCTCACTTTTGCCGAGAGGACGCAGTAACCAAATCAAAACCTGATCCTCCGAATAGTTCAGTTCAGTAGTTCCGAACTCGAAACCTCTCAGGGTTCCGAGTTCTGTGCTGTAAAAAAAAAAAAAAAAAAAAAAAAAGAAATCAGATGCTGCATAGTGGAAATGCGTATTTCTTCATTTTGGGGCTGCTACTACTAGTGACTCAGCAATAAATGGAATTACCAACGAACATGCTTTGTATGTGAAACTCTTAGTGTAGCTCGTCAAAGGAAAAAAGAAAACTCTAACAGATAATCCTAATGGTATACGCGTTTCGATTTATCAAATAACAAGATTTCTTTTTTTTTTGCATAAGTAACGCTAGGCAGTATTTACGACGCTTGTGGCACCAGTGAGAGCGACACAGCCGTCAACGGCGCAGGTGAACCCCTGGACGCATTGACATGGTCCTTCACCCCTCGCGCCGAACCGGACATATTAGAATAAGACTTTCTCAACACTCGATGCCTAAATATTCCTTATTCAGATGTTAAGTTGCTTTCCCGTAAGAGCTTTCATGTGCTTTTCCGTAAAAGCACATTAAATGCAGTATGACTGACGTCTGCAGCGCAGGATTTTCATGAACGAGGTGTGAGCTGTGATGACTGCCCGGAGAAAGCAGCAATATACGGAACACTGTACAACACACTTGCCTATAGCGCGGAACGGCGTACTGCAGGCTACCTGCCCGACATTTACCGAAAGTCGCTGAATCGAGAGAAGTCGCTCTCGATTCGCAATATCTTAATATCTCTGCTGATGATAAAAGAGTGGTGCCTCATGCACTGGCAGGCCAGCAATAGCTGTGCAGCTGCGCAGCTAAGATACCACCGCAATCGGTATTAGGCCAAATGATGCGATAAGGGGGCATGCAGACACCATTTTGCAGTTTGATGGCTACTGCGCATTGGTCGGAGAATGGTGTCGTGCTATGAGCTTTAATATAACATGCACGAACGGTACTTGAACAATGTAATTATTCTTATTTCTGACAGCGATTTACATAACAGCGATTTAAATTGAGCTATGTATAAGGCTATTATTTTAACAAAAATGTAGCATTCAACTATTGCTTCATTTCTGTTCTTGCAATAGTTTGTTGAAGTACGAAAACTTACCACGAATACGTCCGCCACAAGGAACCATTTCCTTCATGGGCAGACGCGCAAACTTTGAAGGTGCCAGAATTTGTCGATCAAATAAGCACGCGATCATGGTCTGCTGCATTTTTACTTTCTAGAGATCAAGTTTCGTACATATCTGACAGTTACAACGGTGATATTAGGTTAAAAGCCATAGGTTTTCGATGCAAAGCTTTCTTACTGCTCTTTGTTTTTTTACGGTTTACAGGAACGTCAAAAGAATTTTGAGATGTAAGCGGCAGACATATGGTGAAGCCGTTTAAGCGATGCTTCAGAAAGTAGCGCAGAGAAACGCTATGGCACTATAGCTACGACTTGTCTCTAGTTTTGCATTGTTCTCCAGAATTTCTTGCTCTCAGAACAAGCACTTGCTGGACGCTGGCTATATCTGCAATATCACGGTTATCAGTACCTTAATATGTACTGGACCATGGTAATTTAACGATTCTATTACAAATCGTTTCCTTTTCACGTTGCGGTTCAAGCAGAGCTCCGCCTTCGTAATAACCAGATTCCATAATAAAGGAGAAAAATCGAGAGAAAGGAATTGTTACATTATACCGGCGCTGAACGCAGGATACAAGGAGGATACACACATAAGTTAGCTAGTACCGAAACCTACTAATATAGTGTATTTCGACTTCTTTAAACACTGCCCCCTCCCACTCCTTAAAATATAAAAAGAAAAGAGAAAAAGAAAAACACGTGACGCGGGAACCAGAAATGCTTTGCTTCCCAGCGCATTTATTCAGACGTATTCATGGACGACCACTTTCGGCGATACTATCCGTCTTGCGTGACTTAGTGCTCAACCAGCCAATCGGATCACCCGGTTTTGCTCAACCAGACAGTCAGCGCGCAGAGAAAGTGGTATCTCCGAAAGAGATGGTCCGAGAATGCGTCCCCTGGTTGTGGTTTTGCACGCGATGCGGTTTACTGGAATGCCTGCGTTCGCGTTGCTGCTATTTCTGCGCTGCGGGACTTGTGAGGCTGTAGGCGAGACGTGTGACGTCGTCTTTGCCGGCGAGGAAAATGGCTGTTGTGATGAGGTCGTTGGGCTTTCCGAATTTTCAGGCCTTTTTGCGGGGTACATAGGTGTTTAATACTTTGCAGACCGAATCTTCAGCACGCAGTCCACGTACCGAGCTTTCTCACAATGCTCAAAGCTGATGAGAGGGATTTCAGTAACACAATTTCCAGAGCCGAATGAACTGCTTCCGCCATTCTCTTAAATTGTGAGACCTCATCTGTAGTGCGTAAACTTTCAACTATTTTTCACAGGATCGTTTGTAGGAGGAAGCAAGGTACCAAAGGCAAATCAAGAAAAATTTAATGAAGGCATAAAGGTGGATTTCCTCTTTGAGTGTTTTCCCTGCAATCAAAATACCATGTAGTTCGATACTACATTTCACCGATACATAGATATATCCACCAACCGCATAGCAAATGAACTTTTTCATTTACTCTATGCCAAATTCTATAAACCACATATACCAGCGTCATTTTCATAGCATCTTGAGTGCAACGCTAAAATTCTGCCTTTTTGAAAAGACCATTTCTGGTTAAATTCAAAGCGAGAAGTAAAATAAAACAGTGACATTCAGCAAAACAAAGGATGACCACTTGAACCGGTATTTCTAACACATTTTAATCTGCTTCTGTAGTAACTGAATGAATCCGTTCCAAACGCGTTCAATTAATATCTCTGCTCAATTATGAAGTGTAAGAAAAAGTGTGCTCCGAGTTCTGGCACTCCATTCATTGCAGTCGAAAGACTCTAGTATGCGTTCATGACACGACCGCATGCGATAAATTTCGCCAGGCAGTACGTGCCACAGAGCCAAGAATAGATTTCGAACTTTCGACAGCTGGCCTAACGCGTAAGACATAAATGAGCGACAAGTGAGCTGCATCTGTGTAGAGCAGTTGCGTCGAACATTTTCGGTCAGCCGATGCGCCTCTCTCCGAACATACCTGCGCGGTGGGGTACACACGGACTAGAAGATGAAGTTTTACAGTTTAGCGAAGAATCGGCGAGAAGAGACATTCACAATTATTTGTTGTGCTTGTCGCAGTTATACATAAAAATTGCGTAACCCGGGAGTAAATAAAACTGAAGTCACTGGGTTATAGTTTCTTTTTCTTTTACTGCTAGGGTTTACTTTTTTTGCAGCCTAATCTGGAGCGAGTCTAAAAAAATACCTCTAAATAATGCCGGCGGTTGTTGCAAATAATCAGATGCACACAATAGACTGAATTTTTCATTTCTTACCGTGAAGATAGGGTTCTCATACTGTGGACTGTCAGGTGCCGCATTTATTTCGATTGTAAAGAAAAGCGTAACAATTTTGTTTGATCTCAAAACCTCAGCTTAACTTCGTGCCGCGCTTCCTAAATAAAATACCTGTATTTTGACGCATACGCACGGCAGGCCGCTGGAATTTATATAAGAAGACTGCATGTGAGCGTGCTTCAAGGATGTGCAGGGTAATTAGCAGCAAGTAATTAACGCGGCGCCACCTTCTAAGTTGTGAATGCTCCTTCTTTATCAGGCGACAACCTCAAAAGGCCGCCGAAGAAGAGGGAAATTAGCGCTGGAAAATAATGAACGCTTTCAATAGAAACGATGATGTGGAATTGTGGATAAGCTCGTGACTGTTGTTCTCGTAGCCAGTGGCCAGTGTGGTTGAGTGGGGTGGGACTCATAGAGGTTGAGGAGGACATAGAAACGACGATGAGCAGCGAATACTTCATAGATTCGCCCCGATGCACCGTTTATGGATGTTGGCGAGAAGTCGAAATCTGCCGGTGAGTCTTAAATATAATTGTTAGATGAACGGCCAGATTATTTCAGCAACTGTCAAATTCAGGTAGGCGCATCATTTTTTAGCACTATGTTGCTTGAGGCAGTGCGCTTGAAAAGTCCAGTTGACACTCCTGTATGGGAGCCAGATTAACTGAAATTAGAGTTGGTAATTTTTCTAGACTTAAGATATCTTTCGGAATCACTTCGTCGTCTTCGCTGTCCGTACTACAAAGAAATTAAGCGTCGAGCAGAACTACTAGTACAGTGCTTCGAAATTGAAGCCATCGGTGACCTTTGTGACCTTTGCAAACTGCTTCGGGACATTCATGAGAGTGATGGCAGAAATGATGCAAATAACCTTAGTACCTCCCAAGCGTAGATAATAAATTCTGCCTAATACTTACTACAAACATTGCCCTTGTACGTGTACGTTCCGAAATACGTAAAATCAAGACATATCACTGAAGAAGCGAACACATACTCCGCCCGTATTAGTGTCGTTCACTCATTTTCTGTTTGTTCAACCTTTCTATAAAAGGTCGCGCCCCCGCTGTATTAGTATAAAACAATGCCACGTGATTTCTTCAGAATGGCACTTCGCAAAGTGGCCTCTTTCCTGCGTGCTTACGACATCCAGGGAGGTACGACTATATATGACATGCAAGAGAGTAAGGGTGGCGGTGTGGGTAAATGCCAAAAATTCAGGCGAAAGTGTTCCAAGCCAAGTCAGTCACGTGTGCTTTGTTTCCCAACAGATAGAACACGTGCACCGCCCTTTGCTTGGTTTGTTCATCACGAGAGGTCAACACGTCCCCGCGCCGGCGGCCTCGCGCATGCGCTTTTGGCAACCACCAAAACTCGTTGCCATTCGTTAGAGGCGTTTCTCAATGTCGCAGCACCTTCGTTGATGTCATGTCCGCTATCATGATTGGCCGGCGGCGCTTCTTACGATCCGCTCGGGAGTAAGAAGCACTTTGTGAATTCTGCTCTGGTTTTATTTTATGTATATTGACGGCAACCAATCCGGCCGGGAAAATACATGTCGAAAAACGTAAAGTTAAGCATCGACCAAAATAGTTCTGACATTTAATAAGGTTTCGGCTCCCATAGAGGATCCTTGTACACAGTCACGTGGACTTAATTCATGTGAACAAGGCTCTCGTATGAGAGTCGAAGCGTCATTAAATTTCAGTACTGTTTTGGTCGGTGTTTCACTTCGCGTTTGTCGACATGTTCTTTCTTTTTTTTTCCTGAACTGATGGTGGCCCTATTTTTAACTAGGGAAACGCGGTTTAAAAACAAATGTGATTGTGTGTTTAATATTTATTTAACTAAAGCTTGCGTTTCTCATTAAAGAAACGCCAAGGAAGCCGTTGAAAGGTTCTAGGTTCTATTGTATCACTGTGATGATTACACTCGTACACACACAAAAATAAAGCAAGTTGTCTAGTATCTAAATGAAGTAGTTGAAGGTCCTAGCTCATTTGTATGAGCAGGTGACACCACATATTTTTCTGATGTAAGCACCCATGTAGACTACCTCCCTTGAAGATGACAAAAAATTGTGCCCGAATGTAAGCACCACCTACGTTCACGAACTGAGGTTGTCAACGTTTGAACCAATGTTTGGCGAATCCTTTGTGAAAGCGGGGCGTCGCGAGTAGGCTGTGCGGTACATACGACAGTAAGTTACGGGATAGCAATAGCAGCAGAGGCTGCTGTTGGCGGCACGAAGAACTTCGGAGGCTGCACGAAGGACTTCCCATCAAGTGAGAACCTCAATAAGGGGCTATATAATATACATGGTAATCACTAGATTACCTGGCTGGCTATAATTTCTCCTACAGTAAAAATGTTTTTGACGGTTACATTGCTATGTGTTTTCTGTCTTTCTTTGGAACCTAAGCATCCTCCACCGCAATGGTGGTTATCATAGGCTTGAAAATATAAAAACCTAGGTTCTTATATCTCCGAAAATGCAGCACGTCTGTGTAGATTCCGGGACACTTGAATGCCTGAAGAAGCAATCGAAACCTGCAGTAACATGATATATAACAATCATCATAGCACGTCTCCTGTAGTGTTTTAAGAGTCATATTGCATTGGCGTTGTTAAAACGCCACAATACGCAGCAGACGTGAGAGGTGTGCGTCAGGGTATGGAATGTGGTTGTCTGAAATGTGCACACATAGATAAATGCGACTTTTGCGATAATACAGAGCAATACTGGCTGGTTCTCTTTCCTGTACTATAAGCTACCTTCACACGGACAACCCGCACACATGACGGAATACGACTATAGAGGTTAAGAAGGGACCGCACAGCACCATGTCGTCACACTCAAAGCAGGTCACAAACAAATTCAGACGGCACTACATGACAGCGCTGTTTCAGCAAGCATCCAATAGGTCCTCTCTGGCGCGTGACAGCATCTGTAAAGAGACAAAACTCAATATAAGATGGCTATATAGAATACACTTTAGCAATGCCAACGCTTTCATACAGCCACAAATAGAGTAATTATGTTTTTTTTCTGCCTGAGTTGGCTCATAGTCAGTTCAACAGAACCCACGGACTTGAAGAGGGATTGATGCCGACTTTGCATGGGCTCAAAATTATAAGGAAATTAGTTTGTTACATTGTTCGAGAGATAAAGAAAATGTATCTTCCCTTTATCACTTAGAAGCAAAGGAGGGCAGGAATAATTCAAGGAGCTATTGTAGTATTGTGCAGCTGAAGCATCTGTTTGGGCAAGTACAAGTAATAACAATATACCGCGCGCTGTCACGTTGGAAATAAATATGTCAGGCAGATCGAATGGCATTGTTAATACCATCCGCTTTACATGTATAAATTAGCCTTTATTAAACAAACAAACAAACAAACAAACAAACAAACAAACTGCGCTACGTGGCATACTGTTCTACCAAAAAAAGCAATAACAAAAAAAAGCTATTCCATTAAAACTTGGAACGATGATCGATGTTTGCACCACTCCCTCTAACCTCCAGAAATAACTTTTCCAGATGCGGAAGTGGATTCTTAGCATTTCTGTAAAGTAATGCTCAAATTTTGAGCCAATGTTGATACAGAAACATATTGACTCCAGAACAAACAAAAAAAAAAATAATCGCTTGTGCAAGTATTTTACGCAAGTACGAAGGAGTTTCAGACAAGCGTCACGTGGCTGTGGCTTCTTGGTTACTGTAGCTAACTTTCTACGGTTGCACACGACCAAACAAAACTCCAGAGCAAGAAGAAACACCCAGAAAGGCCACGGGAAAGTGAGACAGACATAGAGTGGAACAGGAAGACAATCATTGGTGTAAGTGATGAGTGCGAAAATAAGATGACTTCCACAATCAGCGCTTGCGTTCTTCGGCGAGTGCTTCCTGTGCCAAGGCTCCACTGGTTTGTTTCAACGCTTTTTCATAGCTATATAAAATAATGATGTCGTTAACTGCCTCGAAACATTCAACCTCAATGCCGAGTCCAGGCTGCAGAACGAGACAGCGTTGTTGGATGTCTCGTAAGGCGCATTCGTTTAAAGACTTTTGCAAAGCGAATTGCTTTCCTATAACGATTGCCTTGGATGCTCAATGCTGCGTTGTAAAGTTAGCCTCCAAGCGCTTAATTAAACGAGTTCGCTGCGACGGAACCTTATTAGGAATTCGTAGCTGCGAATTGGACATTTTCGGGCGCGGAGTGCTGTATGCTCTCCGCGCCCGTCTGAAAAATAATGAGATTCACGAAATGTAATTGCATGATTCAGTTTTCTTTTTGAAAGAGAAGCTTTGAAGGTACTAAATTATGGAACTAGTTAAAAAAAAAAAACGTCCTGGCCTGCATTCGACATTACCCTTTGTATGCTGTATTGAAGCGCTTGAAGAGCGAATGCGGTTTGTTTTTTGTTTTGTTTTTGTAGTGCAGTTCCTGTGCTGTAAGACAACGCGGTATTGTTGTTAATTTTCTTCGGCTACAGAAGCCGAAATGTCAAACGCCTGCATGCCTCAGTGGCTCAGTGTTTGTGGCTTTCTGAAGAGCTTGGACGGGGGTTCACTTTCGTGCCGCGGCGACTGCATTCAGATGGGGGCGCGGCGCAAAACTGCTCATGTACTAGTTGAGCATTGAGTGCACGCACTACGAAACCCAGGTGGTCAAAATTTACTCCGTAGCCCTCCACTACGGCGTATTTTAAAGCTGTTCTGCATGGCTTGGTTCGGTAAAGCTAAATTAAGAAACTGTCGGACAAAACGAAATGTTGGCGCGGTCGGAGTGAACACTCGATAGTTACGAGCATGTGCTGCCAGCCAAATGAACGGCAGGCAGCGCGTTTACGTGTTTGCATCAGACCGAGGGAGACAAAGAGAGAGATAGAGAGAGAGAGGAGTGTTTTGATGGTGTGACCCGAAGGATGAAAACTTGCGTGTGTGGCTTTCTACGATTTCTGTGGCACAGCAGAGAAGCGTGATTTCTGACTGCTGTGAACGCGTGCAGAGAGCGCGAGTGTGCACCATGTTTGCGATGGCCAGCGTTAACTACGGCGGCGTGCACTAGCGGCGCATGCGCGACGTGTCCACGACATAACCTGTCCTTCTTACTCTCAAGGGTGCAGTTGCACACACTGGACAAGGGCGAACGACCGGGGTGTATACTGACCCACGATGGCGATCCGTCGCCAGGTCTGCCTGCAGTGGCACGGTCAGGGGTGGGAGTTGGGGGGACAGGGGGGCCAGGCCGCATTCAGGACAGCCGGTGCCAACGGTTGATCTGCTTGGGCGCTGCTGCCAGTGCGTCGGTCCAGTGTTGCTGCGCCAGTCCCCGGGCGAACATGAAGGATCCGAGGACGACGCGCCCCAGGCATCGGTCTGCACGGTGGTGCAAGTCGGTAGTGAGAGATACGAGGCATGCAACTTTCTAGAATTGAGCCTGTCTGGCCGACTTCGCGGGCAGCACACAGTCCTGAGCACCGATGTTCACATTTGAGGCGAGTGACTAAGCAGATCATAAGATTACGGAAATCGTACCAACCAACCTATGTGTGCAATTCATCAGGAATCATAATGGCGTGTTTCAGGATTTCGCTAAAGTACGGTCGAGAAAGTTATTAGCCTCGTCAAAAAATGCCGCAGAAACTAAGCTGGTATGAATATACCAAGAATGTATTCTCATGCGGAAATCACCAAACAGGGGATTAGGACATGTAATCAAGATCGTATTCGTGACATATGATGTGATAGACATATGAGAAATACACTCGGCATTTAATCAGAGCTTTAACAAAAGTATTTATTGAATTGCCAGTCTTCATTGCAAAATTGTCCTGACGGAGAGAGAGCGAAAAGAAAGAGAGGAAAGGCAGGGAAATCAACCGGATAGCGCCCGGGTCGCTGTCCTACACTGTGGGTACGGGGGAATAAAACAGGAAAAAGATGGAGAGAGGGGAGCACTACGCGCCCCACAAGTACAATCGGTCACTGAGGCCTGCGTTCTTAAAAAAGAACTGCAGTAGTGCAGCAGAAGCAATGTTACACTAGAATGCCAAGTACATCAAGTACCGAGCGTATAAAATTAGTGTCCTTTAGTACACTTCTTATTCTGCAAGACAGAATTGTCCAGCGCTGAAAAAAAAACAGGGGACACTGCTTGATATATGTGGTAATGAGATGCATTATGGTCGGCTCTCCGCAACAGCGAACCCCGAAATGGTTCAGTAAAATCGATTTAAGATGACGCGAAGCGAGTGCTACGGTCAACTACTAATATTGACCTACTGGCGGCAGTGAAATACACAGCAGTTCCCGCAAACCGACGACGATGGAATATACAGGCGTTAAACTACCGATCTTTCGAAGATGCGCTTTAAATAACAAAAAAAAAAGAACGATATCAGTTAAGCAAGATGAACTCAGTAAAGTGCAATTGTAAGAATAATTGCGAAATTTACACATTATATTAGGTCGAAGCCGATAGTTGATAGAGGCAAATTGATTTTGCAATATTCTCTCGGCGAAAACATAAATACAAATCGGACAACGGAATTTACCGCCACTCCTCATCGTTGTGTTTACCGGGGCTCAGTAGGCTCCGAAGGTATAAATCCACTATGGGCTAGATAAATTAAAATTTGGAGTCTGGGGTTTACGTGCCAGAACCACGACATCACAAACGCCATAATGACACACACACACACACACACACACACACACACGCACACGCACACGCCCACACACACACACACACACACACACATATATATATATATATATATATATATATATATATATATATATATATCTATATATATATATATATAGACGCGCGTATGAAGAGATTTATTGACGTTTCGGCCGGGGCCGGCCTTCATCAGAATACCATGCATGGCGGAGGTACAGTTTATATACATGCGCATATCAACCAGATGAAGATATGTTTACATAAAAACTGAAGAAAATGCGCGAACCGAATGCGTGTAAATCGTTCTGACGAACAGTTGATACATGCCTATACAGAGAATGCGTTTGCAAACACATCATTTCAAGGTACAGTCACAGAAACAGTACAGAAAGTCACAGCACAGTCACAGAACATTTGTCCAGCTACGTAGATTCTCTCATTAGTAATATCCCAGCTACATTTCCGTCTTACACAAGGGATACTACCGACTTTCTGTCAGATATTATCGATCTCAATATTCCTCAAGGCTCTCTTTTGGTTACACTTGATGTAGCATCCTTGTACGCCAACATTCCGCATGCAGGTGGCATCAGGGCAATCGTGAATTCTTACGAAGCAGCATTAGCCGAGAAACTAATCGACAGCAATACGTTGGCTACTTTGCTGGCACTTATGTTAGAACTAAACAACTTCGAATTTGAAGGTCAACACTATGACCAAGTTAGTGGAATCCACGTCAATGGGTGCGCGGATCGGACCGAACTATGCCAATATATTTATGGGTGAGCTAGAAAATAAATTTTTGCTAATTCGGGCGATAAAACCTTTGTATTACAAGCGTTACATCGACGATGTTTTTATGATTTGGTCACATGGTGAAGAGGAGCTGCTTTCCTCCATTTCTGACTTCAACAATGTCCATCCATCCATATCGTTTTCTCACACGTATTCTGCCTCTACTATTAACAACCCTGATGTCAGCGTTTCAGTGCTAAATGAAAAACCATCTACTGCCCTGTACAAAAAGCCGACAGACCGATATCAATATTTGCACTTTGATAGTAACCACGTTAAACATTGCAAGACTCGCATTCCTTTAGTCCAGCCTTATGTATCAAAAGAATCTGCTCTGCACAGTCCGGGTTTCAAGCAGATTGCGTAGCCCTAAATAACGCTTTAGTCAAACAAAATTATCCACCACAACTAATTGACAACGCAATAAAATGCGCAGACGTGCATGACCGTAGGATGCTTCTGTCCACTGCGAAGAAACCGACTCCCCCAGACAAATCTTGTCCTAACCCATTCTGCGTCAGTCCCGCGTGTTTCAGATGTATTAAAGAAACATCGAAATATTTTAATGACAAGTGAACGCCTCAAAGACATCTTCGCTGAACCGCCGAAAGTAGTATACCGTAGAGCTAGAAATAGTCGAGATATACTATCATCATCATCTAAGATTGACTGCCCTGACGCCATCGGAAGCCATCTTTGCCGAAAACCGCGATGCAAAGTATGTCCCTACATGTGTACATAGCTGCAGGTCACTAGTACGGCTTCAAACTTTCATTTAAAAATCAAAAGTGATTTTAACTGCGATACTAAAAACGTAATATATATGCTTGAATGTACACTGCGCAAGAAACAGTACAGTGGACAAACAGAAGGGTCTTTTACATTTCGCTTTAACAATCCCAAATCCCACGCTAATACGTTGCCCAACCTACCCATCTCAAAACACGTACATCTCCCTGACCCCTCATTTGATAAGATGAAAGTCACGTTGCTTGAATCGGGATGTCGTTCAAATTATGACAAAGAAGCCCGTGAATACTTTCTTATCTAGAAGTTTGATGCTGTCGCGTCTGGTTTGAATGAAAGTGTTGGAAAATTGAGTTGCCTGGCCACAAAGCCAGTCACATCTTCCCTCGTTTCCCTTCTTTTTGAACAGTACGACACTATTTTGCCCTTTTACCAGCACGTCACTATTTTTCGCCTTTGTTTTCATTTGTTGTTCTTGATTGGTGACATAGCGCCTATTCGGTGACGTTTTTTGCTGTCACCTGATAATTATTTCGAATGTCATATTTTTTGCGTATCTTGAAATGATGTGTTTGAAAACGCCATCTGTTTAGACATGTATCAACTGTTCGTCAGAACGATCGACACGCATTCTGTTCGCGCATATTTTTTTGTTTTTATGGAAACATATCTTCGTTTGGTTGATATGCGCATTTATATAAATCGTACCTTCGCCATGCATTGTATTCTGATGAAGGCGGGACCCCGGCCGAAACGGCAATAAATCGCTTCATACGCGCGTCTACTTCACCATATATATATATATATATATATATATATATATAGATAGATAGAGAGAGAGAGAGAGAGAGAGAGAGAGGTCACCTGTCAGAGAATACGAGAATTTACAAGACCTTATGGTAGGACACAGTTCAGTTTCCCAGCCTAACCCGCCGTGGTTGCTTAGTGTCTATGGTGTTGGGCTGCTAAGAACGAGGTCGCGAAATCGAATCCCGGCCACGGCGGCCACATTTCTATGTGGGCGAAATGCGCAAACAGCCGTGTACTTAGATTTACGTGCACGGGTGGTCTAAATTTCCGTAGTCCACCACGACGGCGTGCCTCATAATCAGAAAGTGGTTTTGGCACGTAAAACCCCATAATTTAGTTTCACAGCCTGAGCCCTCTCGCACAACTTAGAATCTGGCGTCTCTCAGCGGTGTAATCTTCCTTCATGTAATTGTCGTAAACTTCGCTACCTCTAATCCTGCTTCGCCTTTCCGACGAAACTGCAGCCTGTCCCTTTTTCTATGAGTCGGAGCATAAGCGCTGCTGCTCAGGTCTGCTGTTGATTCTGATTTCGAGTGAATCCAGCTTGGCCTCATTTCGGTTACTGACGGAATTATACAGTGTTTCCCAACTATCACGCACCAAGACTTAAAGAAAGAGCAGTGCGTTACTCGAAGAAAACATAGTGCATATTGTTTCCAGTACAGTGGAGTAGCTGCCAGTAATTGTTTCGTCACTGAGATTTATTTCGGTAATTGCAATGAATTATATAACTTCAGAAGTACTGTCCTAATTGTCAAACTGCCTATGGGACATGTAGGCACCCCCAAATGACATTGTGGTGATGTGCCAAGAGACGCCTGGACGACGACGAGCTGGCGTTGAAAACATGCAAGCACGTACACCGCGGCCTGCATCGCCTACAAGGACGACGCCTCTCTGCACATGAGCACGTGGCGTAGCAAAATAATAAATCAAGAATAAAACTACGAATGAGCAAGCGCCACAAAAGAGCGCTCAGCGAATCGGCAAGAAACTCGTGGCTCAGGCAGCCGAGAGAAGGCGAAGAGTCGGCAGTGAAACGGAGCTGAGAAGAGGAGCGAGGAAGACGCGTTGGCTTGGGTCGGACGTCAACGTTCGGGAGGCCAACCGCATATCGGAGGGACCCGGTCGAGCGGCAACGCA
Organism: Dermacentor andersoni; assembly: GCF_023375885.2. Lineage (NCBI taxonomy): Eukaryota > Metazoa > Arthropoda > Arachnida > Ixodida > Ixodidae > Dermacentor > Dermacentor andersoni. The sequence goes on from NC_092814.1 coordinate 249,641,511, forward strand.
TGAGGGGACCTCGAATCGACACGTCTTCAGCTCCCGTCAACCTGCCGATCAACCTGAGTGTTCGAGAGCCCGCCTGCCACCTCCGCTCTTACAGTTCGCCGAGCGACGCAACACCAACCAAACTGTAAATGCGCGGAAGTAGCCGCTCTGAACGCTGTGTAGGGACGCTTGATCTCACTTGCTCCCATGCACTGTGCCCGTGTGCTTGTATTTTGGATGTTTGAATATATGTTTGTGTGCAGTGGTTGTTTCCATTCGTTTCTTGGCGCCCTCGGAGGCATCTATCACTCACAGAATTTTCAGCCTGCTCCCCAAATCACATCTTAACAGATACCTAACTGCGATGTGTTCAGCGACGTACTAATTGCGTACAATTTTTCCCGACTGGCAAAGAAACCTCACGAAATATGAAAAATACCATGTGACTGCGCACCCACCCACATCATAAAGCAGCGCCCTGAAATAAGCTGATTGAAAGCAACTGCATGGCCAGTCGCAAACCCGAAGAGACAGCGCATCACCTTGATAATGGTATGGAAGGAACACCAACAGCAGGTTTCGCGTTTCGGGGCTATTCCTTCCTCTTATTTCTACGGCACGCCTATTAACCGTTTCTCAAGGCCGACCGACTGATCACATTGATAACAAAAGCCTCTTGATATTGCGGCCGAACCGCCGCTCTAACCACGCACAGAATGCGAAAAGAAATGTAATAAGCACAGAATGTTTCAAAATACGGGCTCCGCTCACACCGCATCGAAAGAATGCACGCGCAGCTATATTTTGCGCCAGAAACTTGCTGCGGACAAAAGCCAAGTTAAAGTAACGGTTTTATTTTTCATGAAAGTGTATGTGTGCTGCAAAAACAGGTTCGTGACAAAATATAAATGCGAAACAAAGAGACCGAAAATCGACCCACGTGTAGAGAAAAGGAAAAACCAGTTCGTTCAAGAAAGAAAATATATCACTTCTAAATGAACCGAATTGGCAATCGGGATGTCTGCACAAAAAACAAAAACAAAAAGAAGCATCAGATTTCAGTGTGTCCTTATTATCAATGAATTCATAAGCCCCGTTGAAAATCAGCTGCTGCCTAGAGGGCGTGTACGAATAGGTCTCCTTCTGCAGCTAACGCTGTACTGAGTCCGCTTTGTCACATCTTCAGTGGCTTTCTTGATAACCGATGCTGGAATTATACGGCAGGCATCCGTTATCTTTGCCTTGAACTTACCAGACGTCCGTATTGATCATGTAAGCATGATCTTTCGCATAACCCCAAAGAAAGAAATCGAATGGGGAGAGGTCAGGTGACGTAGCCGGCCAATTTACAAGCACGTGCCTTCCAATCTATTGCGCATGAAAAGTCGTATCCAGCCAGTTTCGTGCTCGGCTGCTGCTGTGCGCGGGTGCCCCAACTTGCTGATGCCACACAAATGGAAGACGTGACAGCGGCAATTCGTTGAGAAACTCATCAACTACTCCTTCAAGAATTTTGTCCATGTAACGCTGTCCATTCAGTGTGTGATCGAAGATGAGACCGATAGCACCGGCGTAAATTCAGCACCACACATTGAACGACCGCTGGTACTGGTGCCGATTGCGCTTCAATATAACACTTAGCAGTGTTGCTTGCCCAATCTGCCAAGAAAAAAAAACTTCTACTTTGCCTTCGTCTAGCGTGTCCACATCGCACGCTCCTTTAAATAACGGATCTCTATCTATAAGGTAATGTTTTGCATGTTTTGAACATCACTCAATGTGAGGGGCAGAGATGAAGGCAAATCCGCAGTTTTTTTTCTTGATAAACCAAGGAAGTGTGTGCTGTATTGAATGATTCAGACCATAAAAGGCAAACTTGCTGCAAAATTTTAGCAAGAACAGAGCAGTGATAAGCACAAGATCTTCTTTTCAGGATTTTAAAAACAAAACGCAGGTCATGAACTGTACAGGACGGAAATGTTCCCTTGCTAGCCAGAATATTGTTCGGATTATTGAAGTACTCGGTCAAGAACTTCAATAAAACTTTGGTTGGGGCTAGTTGGTACATAGTATTTTGAAGACGAAAAATTCAGCGCAAACACCCAGGGCAACCCACACTACAAGCACTGGTGCTGACTAACAACTTTCTTACAGTAGAAGTTCATCGTGAAGACACACAAAAAGACGTGCCTACTGTAATAGAAAGGAACTTCAATAAAACTTCGGTTGTTAGTTAGCGCTAGTGTTTGTCTCGTCTTTTTTTTGTGGGTTGTGCAGGGTGTTTGCGCTGAATTTTTCGCTTTCAATATACTCAGTCACGAGATGGTTTGGGTGGCGCAGTGGTCACTCCACATTTTTCGGTGAAGTCTTGATGGTTGGAGTTCTGAGTAACGTATGATCGCGATATTGCGCACAAAACCAAAAAAAAAGAAGAAAGGAATGTTGAAGGTAAGACACCTATGCAATGTCCGAGTAACTTTGCTGAACATCCACGAAGCGAATATCGCATACGTGCGATCAGATATGGCGTTTGTATAGCCTTTCCATATTATTAAGTAGTGCTCCTATAACACGATGTTAAAAGCGTGTTGTCTAAGAACGTGCTAAAGGCCGCGGGCGCACACTTCTGGTGCGGCTGTTGCCTACGGACCGGTCGTGATGACTCGCCTTATTAAAATTAAATTCTAGGGTTTTACGTAACAAAACCCCCATTGAGTCACGTCGTAGTGGGGGAGTCCGGATTAATTTTGACCTCCTGGGGTTCTTTAACGTGCACCCAATGTAGAGTACAGGGGTCTTTGCGCATTTCACCCCCATCGAAATGCGGCCGCCGCGGCCAGTATTGGATCTCTCAACCTCGGGCTTAGCATCGCAGCACCAAGGCCACTACGCCACCACGGCGGGTAGACTCGCCTTATCACTGGCACATATAGAGAGGCGCACAAAGAAAGCTTCACAATGTGGTGCTATGTATCTATGTTGAGCCTCTAGTTCCATTATTGCTATTTCTGACGCAGCGAACCCCGAGGCTGCCATAAGTGCAAGAAGCGACGTCCAGCCATAGAGTTTCATACAATAATTCCTAGAGGAAACTCTGGCTAGCGTCTAAAGAAGCTGAAATGAAGGCGGTTAAGCCAGCATGGTAATTATGGCAGGTACATTTATTTGCCTAAAATTTGTCATTAAGCCTTCAAATGGCTTCGTGAACTTGTAAGCTCGTCATTTTCAGCAAAGTACTGAGTAATAAATAAGTAAATAAACTGTATTACAATTGTCCGACGGCAGGATTCGAGCACGAGACCTTTAGCAGAGAAGCCGGATATCGAAGCCATTACGCCACGGATGCATGCGTCGACAAGTGACATAAAATGCCCTCATGGATTTATCGAAGGCAAGCCAGAGCCTTGAGGCGCTCGGCGCATTTTGACTTAGTCACTTCGATAAGCTGAACCGTTACAATTATTAGCGATTGCACGTGATTGCAACGTATTCTGCCCTTTGAAAAGTATAGATTTCTCTGAAATTTACGACAATGAAGGCATACAAAGCGTAGTAAACGAATCCACAAGCACGAAGATCTGACAAATCTATGTACTTCCCATCATTCCCATGGTGGCTGAACGATTGCAGCGCCAGAGTTCCCTCTTGTAATTATTGTAGGAAACTCTATGCGTCCAACCACAGACATAACGATAGAGCTCTGTTTCGCTCAGATACTGCTTTAAATTTGTCAATCTCCTTTTCACCCACGGGGCATCATAGTAGGTGAGCACAAAAAATAAACATATACGGAACTTGTTGAAGAACACTCAGCTGTCCTGCGTCTTAGAATTTGAGTTCCTTTATTTCGCCGGCCCCAACCCTCGATAAATAATAACGTAACGTGCAGTTTAACTAGCGCGAACAAAATCCTAATCTCAACGTGCCCCGGCCCACTGAAGCACAGGGAGCAGCGTGTGTGAGAGCGATAAAGATATGATCTTGAAGATATCTTGCCTAATAGACTGCTGCATTTCTCCGTCAAAATATTGCAAATGTTGCTTAGATAAGGCATATTTATGCAATAGGCTATATAATGCATATATTGTTGCAAAAGCCTTATTGTTGTAACAGGCAACAATAAGGCATACTGCCATTAATATTTCTCGCTCTTTCAGAGGTTCTAAAGATTTTGAATTCTGATACGCTGGTGTTATTTCATCACAATTTAGTAATCAAATGTAGGAAGCTGGGCGAGTGAATAGAACAGTATATGCTCAAGTAAAACTCTTGCTTGGGCTAGTTGGTTCATGCTTGAATTAGTAAAGTTTACTAATTACTAGAACAGTATATGTTTACCAACAGCGCGAACAGATGAGACGGAACACAAAGGAAAGGGGACGCCACATGAGCGCTCGTATGTCTTTGTGCTTCGGCTGATTTGTCTGAGCTGCAGGTCATCATTTACTCCGCAGCTTATTGCAGTCTTAGTAGGCAAACTTACCCTACTTCGAATGCTTGCATTAATAGTCTTTCCTTCAACGTCATTTCCTTCGCGTGTCCACTGGTGCTGTGCACAAAAAGGCCGCGTTTTTATCCCTATTATCACGAGCCATACTCTGTACCATCTACGTCAGCTGCACTTTTTTTTGGGCATACTTCTCTCTCTCTCTCTTACTTTTTTTGTCTCTAATGCTTATCCACGTATCTAGAGTGGATTGATGGCCGCCATTTCTCGAAGAAACAGCAAGGAAGAAAAGGGAACGTGCACATATTTGTCTTAACCCTATCGGCCCTGAACTTTTTCCTAGAGGCAGAGATCTCTTTGCTTGACATATTTAATGTGAACGAGCTCTCATAAGCATGATACCAAAGGAAAAAAATTTAATTCTACAATTTTTTAGCGAAGCCACGGATATGGGGCCAAATGATGCCACCAGGGCTCAAAGGTTGTCAGTCAACAAGTGATGTATTTTTTTCAAAAAGCGTACAGCTTTCTTATATTTTTTATTGTAAGGGCCAAAAAAGTTGGATTTTATTACGGTCACACGTTAGTCTGGCTCTTGTAATGTTCAAACATGGAAACATAACTGAATAAAATAAAAATAATCTTATCTCAGCTGCTGAGATCTGCTGTACTATGTTTATTTATTTTAACATATTTTTATTGCACAATAAAATTAGGAAGCCAGATGCGCAACTTGTGTGACGCTGACAACGTTCTAAAGTGAAACGAAGAGTGTTACTGCTACTATTGATTTTCTGAGTTTTATTTGCTTGAGTTTGAATTAGAAAGCCCCCAGAGACGCGAAGAGTGTTTGGCTCCAAAAGGAACGAAGCCAAGTGGACGCACCCTCCACTCTTCGCTCAACCGGCTCTACCGGAGCTCAGACAGCGTTCTGCTTCCACGGTTGGCCATGAGCCTAGAACGGGCACACATTAGCGTTCCTTCAGTAGCTGTATGCGTACCACACCGTTGTGAATGTGAAGCTAAACTTGTGTAATCATTATTCCTTCGGACGCTGACTAACACCAATGAATCTCCTTCGGTCTCATATCGCGCACCATCGAGGTGTAACACCTGCAACGCCGCTGGCGCACTCCTCAAGGGGTCAGTGCCCGGAGGCACCTTCAGGGCAAAGCTAAACCTTGCTGCCGCTTTCAATGCTTCGCCTTCGGGTGAAACTGACAATATTTTACAGCGAAGCTATATACCTCTACCATCCAAGAAAATTTTCGTGTCATAAGCAAAAAAACTCCCCATACGTAGGCCAATCCCGAAGATAGTGCAATACCGGGCCGACCCGCGGCGGAGGTGAAGCAGGCGTCCAGCACTCCCCATACGTGGGCCGATCCCAAAGATAGTGCAATATCAGGCCGACCTGCAGCGGAGGTGAAGCAGGCGTTAAGCACTCCCCATAAGTGGGCAGATCGCGACGGTAGTGCAATGCCGGCCCGACCCGCGGCGGAGGTGGTGCAGGCTTTAAGCACTCCCCATACGTGGACCGATCCCGAAGATGGTGCAATACCGGGCCGACCCGCGGCGGAGGTGAAGCAGGCGTCAAGCACTCCCCATACGTGGGCCGATCTCGAAGATAGTGGAATGCCGGCCCCACCCGCGGCGGAGGTGGAGCAGGCGTTAAGCACTCCCCTACGTGGGCCGATCACGAAGATAGTGCAATGCCAGGCCGACCCGCGGCGGAGGTGCATTTCGCCATTAAGGTGCCCACATACACAGCTTCGTTGGTCATCCTTCTTCACAGAGTGGAAGGGCACTGAGATTTTTTGTTTCCTGCTGATCTGTCATCAGCAGCCCTTAGACAGCTCACGCTACTATATTTGTACGAGAACTACCGTGACTCTACGCATATTTACACTGATGGATCTGTCCTTCCAAGCAGCTCCGCGGCGGCAATCGTCATACCAGCGAAAGCTACAACAATTAAATTTAAGACGACCCACGCGACAACATCGACGGCAGCAGAGCTCGCAGCGCTCTTTACTGCCCTTCATCACATTGGTGATGAACCGCCACACAAATGGACAATATTCTGCGATTCGAAGGCGGCACTGCAGTCTCTACTGTCACCTTTACGACGCGGACCGCACGAACAGTTCATATTCCATATTACAGAGACGTTACACCATATAAGTGATGCAGGCCATGAAATAACCTTCCAGTGGCTTCCAAGTCACTGCGGGATTATCGACAATGAACGGGCAGATTACGCTGTCCGCTCAGCCCATACTGAGGAGCGCCACGTCCCAATTCCTGTTTCTAGAACTGACGCGGCACGGAAGCTCCGCCTACTTGCTAGGCAGTGCACCGCGTCGCAATGGAATGAGCCACATTTAAGAAATACGTGACTGTACTCACTTGATCCAACATTAAGCCTTCGAGCGCCATCATAGCTTCGCCGTAGAGACGCCACGCTTTTATATCGACTTTGGTTGGGCGTTGCCTTTACTAAAGCCTATGCCTTAAGCATAGGGATGGCCGACACACCAACCTGTGACCACTGCGGCCATGAAGAATCAATTGGCCATATTTTGTGCGCCTGCCCGGAGTACAGTCCACAGAGGGCATGCCTTAGCCACGAACTTGACCAACTGGACGACCAACCGCTATCCGAAAAAAGAATACTACAACATCGAAAGGACCTACCTTCACAGAAGAAGGCCGTGCAAGCGCTTTTGCGCTTCTTGCGATCTACCGGCCTGTGTGAACGACTTTAACTGGAACGCCTTTTGTGTGTGTGTCTCCATGTGTGCGCGTTCCTTTTTTTTAATTTTTTTTCGTTTTCCTCTCTCTCATCTTTCTAACCCCTATCCCCCATCCCCAGTGTAGGGTAGCAAACCGGAGACTCATATCTGGTTAACCTCCCTGCCTTTCCTCTTCATTCTCTCTCTCTCTCTTGTTTCCTAAAACGCTCTGTCGTCCATCGACTTAAAGCGGCACGCGAAGTCCGTCTTTCGTCACCAAAACAAAAGCTGTAGATAATAGTATGTACTATGGCCTCGCCGCAATCCCAGAATTTGCACAAGGCACTGTCCATGATGCTGATGCAAAAACAGTCGGCGCTTGTAAAGGTGACGTCTAGAGTGTTCTGACCTTTGTATGGTTGCGCCAGGCAGGTGAGCTTGAGAATGACGCTGGCTGCACTCAGCCCTGCAGGTGTCATGCGGAACGCAAATGACTCCATAAACTTGGGTTCCGATGTGCGCTTGACCACGGATGTCTTCTTGCTTTTGACCACTTTGTTCTCGAGGAGGAAAGTCACCTTCACCTGCGTGTCTGGTAAAAAAAAAAAAAATCAACAGCGTTAGGCTTCATTAAGTAGCTGTCCATCTCTGGTGCACAGGGCGCCCTGAATTTGCTTATTTTTAGCTTGAGTTTGTTTACTTAACCATATGGTACATGTGGTACACAAGGCATGCATTATCATCATGAACCGGTAAAATGACTTTCACCACGAGAAGCTGTCCCGCGCTTCCTTCTACTTAATGTAGAAGCGCAGAATATCCGTTCAGAGAAACTGTACTTGCAGTTAAAATCTTCGTTTACTCAAAGTTTCCGTTCTACACGCATCCTCTGTTTCCGTTCCCGCGACAGTCCTCTTGAACCAAGTGGTCTTAGATGACGGCAATACGTCTCATTATTACTAAAGCTATGAAATTGTATTGGCGGTTACGACTGTTGATGGTCTAGTCATGATGGCAGAACGATTTATTCCAGCGGCAGCTGCGTATGGTGCGCCTGAGCACGACCACTCGGGTCCTTTCTTGAAAGCAATCTGCAATAGGGACAGAGTCTAGGTTCGCCGAGAGCTGACAGCTTCGTGTGCGTTGTGTTCACGCCGCTTAGTTCACGTTGAAGCGATAGGCAGCACGAAAGCTAATTCGCTCGCTGCTGCTGTCGCATTTCCTCACGCCAGCGTTTTGACAGCGAGTGTCCGTGTTAATTGAATCATATGTGTTCATGTTTGCCAGTGCGCGCGTGACGCCATGCTTGTTAATTTAGTTAGTAAGCGAACGTTTACAACTACCATCCTTACTGCGCATAGCTGTCTAATAATTTGCTACCGCAATCGATGCCTCACCTTTGGGGCGAAACTGCGCCTTTTCATTTAAGGGGGAGCTGAAAAAGCGGGAGAAGAAGATAAATAACACCTGATTTAGTCAAAGAAGGAGGAGACATCATGTTCAAAAAGCTTGCGGTCCTTTATACGAAATGTCTCACGACTGCAGGGGTCCCAGAGAACTGGAAGAATGCCAACATTATACTAATTCACAAAAAGGGAAACCATAAAAATTGAAAAATTATAAGCCCGTTAGCTTACTTCCAGTATTGTGGAAGATATTCACCAAGATAATTTCCAATAGAATAAGGGAAACACTTCACGCCAGTCAACCAAGAGAACAGGCTGGCTTCAGGAAGGGATACTCTACAACGGAGCACATCGATGTCATCAATCAGGTAATCGAGAAGTCTGCAGAGTACAATCAACCTCGCTACATGGATTTCATAGATTACGAAAAGGCATTTGATTCAGTAGAGATACCAGCAATCACAGAGACATTACGTAATCAAGCAATGCAGGAGGCTTACGTAAATATTTTGGTAATTATCTGCACAGATTGCACAGCTACTTTAATTATCCACGAGAAAAGTAGAAAGATAACTATAAAGAAAGGGCTCCGGCAAGGAGACAGAATCTCTGCAATGGTATTCACTGCATGCTTGGAAGAAGTATTCAAGCTATTAAGCCGGGAAGGCTTAGGAGTAAAGATCAACGGCGAATATCTCGGCAATCTTCGGTTTGTAAGTGACATTGTCCTGTTCGGCAACATTGGGTACGAGTTACAACTAATGATCGAGGACCTTAGAAGAGAGAGTGTAACAGTTGGGTTGAAGATTAATATTCAGAAGACAAAGTTGATGATCAATAGCCTGGCAAGGGAACAAGAGGATCGCCAGTCTGCCTGTAGAGTCTGCGAATGAGTAAGTTTACCTAGGTCAATTACTCACAGGGAACCCTGATCATGAGGAGGGAATTTAGAGAAGAATAAAAATGGATTGGGAGTGCATGCGGCAGACACTGTCAGTCCTGACTGGAAGCTTACCATTATCATTGAAAAGAAAGCTGCACGATCAGTGCAGTTGAATGATAACGGGCAGAGCAGATAATCTAATCCACATTAAGAGAAAGAAATGGAGCTGGGCAAGTCATGTAATGCGTAGGTTAGATAACCGGTGGACCGTTAGGGTCACAGAATGGGTGCCAAGGGAAGGGAAGCGCAGTCAAGGACGGCAGCAGACTAACTGGGATGATGAAATTAAGAAATTCGCAGGCGCAAGTTGGAATCGGTTGGCGCAGCACAGGGATAATTGGAGATCGGAGGCAGAGGCATTCGTCCTGCAGTGAACTTAAAATAGGTTGTTGATGATGATGATGAGAATCAGTGAATTCTAGCGGTGCTGACATATGGGGCAGAAACTTAAGAGATTGGCAAAGGGGCTCGAGAGCAAGTTAAGGACCGCGTAAAGAGAGATGGGACGAAGCATTTTAGGCGTAACGTTAAGAGACAGGAAGAGAGCGTTTGGATTAGAGAGCAAACGGAGGTAATCGATATTCTAATTGACATTAAGAAAACAAAAATGGAGCTGGGCAGGCCATGTAATGCGTAGGTTAGATAACTCGTAGACTATTAGGGTCACAGAATGGGTGCCAAGGGAAGGGAAGCACAATCAAGGACGGCAGAAGACTAGGTGGGGTGATGAAATTAAGAAATTCGCAGGTGCAAGTTGGGATCGCTTGGCGCAGCACAGGGATAATTGGAGATCGGAGGGAGAGGCATTCGTCCTGCAGTGGACATAAAGTAGGCTGATAATTATGATGATGATTCGCCAAGGCCGCAGCGGCACCCAGCAGCTGCGGTCAGGAAAGTCCGGAAGGGATCACAGAGAAAGCTTCGCTTCAAAAAAACATTTTTCTTTCCCTTCCTTTAGTTCAGAAAAACGCGAAAGGCGTTAGAACGCGCGAACCGCCATGAAAGCCTCATTATGTAGACGCCGAAGTGCACTACTCGCGTGCAAAAGTATGGCTCATGTCTGGGTTATTACACCGTCGTCAGACGGCAATCACCGTTATATCGGCTGCTAAAGTGAATCGGGTACTATTAAATTTGGCTAGTCTTATCAGATTGCACATGCTCGCACTTTTTCCTGTTTGCGTGTCCATCATAGTCCTCGCGCGCGCGAATTGGTCACCCTGAGCACGGGCGCGGACAAAGTGCATATTTGACAAAAAAAAAATTTTATTAGGGGGTTTGACGTGCCAAAACCACGATCTGATTACGAGGCATGCCGCACTGAGGGGGGCTCCGGAAATTCGGGCCACCTGGGGTTCTTTAACGTGCACCTAAATTTAAGTTCACGGGTGTTTTCGCATCGCGCCCCGATCGAAATACGGCCACCGTGGCCGGAATTCGATCCCGCGAACTCGTGCTCAACAGCACAGCACCATAGCCACTAAGCCACCGCGGCGGGTGCAGAGTCAACAAGTGTCGCCACAGTGCAGTGCACTCTGGTTTTCGATTCCGCATGAGTCTTTATTGCAGAAGCTTCTGATCTGACTAAAACTACGTACATTTTTGTGAACCCAAGAAAAAAAAAGAAAATTAGTTCGCTAAACCGAGGAAAATAACGACACATGGTCAGTCCCTGGAAGCCTTCCGTGACAACAAAGAAGCTTTCCGTACGAACACTTTCCCTAGACCAAGAATTCACCCTGTTCATTGACCTTTTGCGAACTCGTTTCTCTAAGGTTCATGTCGTCAGAAGGATAAAAAAAAGACATCAGGGCGAGACTTACTAAATTTGTATAGAATTGCGGTTTCAGATTCAGGATTTTAGGACAGTCATAACTGTCCCCTGTATCATTTCCTGCCATGCACGAAGTGCACATAAGAATATATCAACTTTCTGAACATGGTGTTTCTTTGCTGATTTTTTAAAATAATTTTTTTTCTACGCTAACACTTATTCAAAGTTACTCTGAAAAAATGTTTAGGAGCAGGACTGTGCATATTTGAGGGGTTGTCTATATTACCAAAACGGTGAAAGAAGCAAAGCGAATAGCGAGACGAAGTGCAGAGTATATACAAAACGGAAAAGAATCAATAAACGCCTTGTGCGTATTTCCCTCTCAAGTACGGACTGTTCTTTACGTTGCTGGGCTTCCTGCTATAGACGTTAATATCACTAACATGAAAATACATGAACACGTGCTACGGTATGTGATTAGGGATATATTACTGCACTATGTACGTGTACTGAAGGCACTAGTGAATCCAGTCTGGTGGTTCTGCTACAGGAGTCATTCTACAAATAACAGAGGTCTATTTATTTAGCAAGGTAATGTTGTAAGCCAGTTGGTGAGACATCGTGAATAAAACCGCTACAGAGACAAGACGGAGGGAGACGACAACACAGGGCGGTTGTTGTCGTCTCCGCCCTGTGTTGTCGTCTCCCTCCGTCCTGTGTCTGTAGCAGTTTTATTCCCAACGTCTATTTACTGTTTTTGATGTTGCCATATTAGCTCTCGTAATAAGTCTCGCAGGTCAAGACAGTTCCCCCGCCGTCCTTTCTGCATTATTAGCACATTTTTAATACAATGCGCCATGCTCTCCTGTCCATAATGTTTGTTGACACTTTACTTGCGTCATTTGATATTATTGTATCCAGCACAAGTTCGTTTCTACATCGAGTTTAACTGTGCGTCCTGTTTTTAGCGGCGGCACCCTGTTGTCTCGACGCTGTTATATACAGGGCATTTTTTTAAAACCATATACAGATATTTCTTTAATAAAAAAAAAAAACGACAAGCGTAGGGCACGTGGCGTTTATGCAAAGTACTTCAGACCAGGCGGACATACTTTGCCGCTAATCACGTGAGCTCCAGAAGACTGATTAAAAAAATACTATGTAACTTCTTTATTAGTGCCTTGGGAGCAGGTGTTTAATTGAGAAATTGGGAGGCAGTCACATATTATTGCATCCTTATTATATATATATATATATATATATATATATATCTGGGAAATCGCACATAATTCCAGATGTACTTCATTGAATTCCAACATTAAATGCAGGCAATACCGGAACCAAGCGTGCCGGGAGCGCCGAAAAGGAAGGTGGCCTCGCTATCATATCAAAAGGAAACGCTCCGCGTCGAAAAGAGCGTCGTAGTTTGAAACTGCACACCGCAACCAGACGCGGCAGGTGCCGATAAACGCTTTGGATGACAAGCGTGTGCGGCTGCGTGCCGCGTCTGGATTTTCTGCGACATGCCGTCACTCAACCACCGTCACACACTTCTTTGCAGGTCGTTTTCGTGAAACGTAGCAGCGGGACGCGCTCGGTTTCGATATTGCCTCGATTGAGCTTTGAAATTCGATGATGAATATCCCAAAATAGGCGCAATTTTCGGAATTTAAAGAAAATGGGGGTTCATTGAATTGTGAGTGCAATTGTGAATTAATTAGTTTTTGTTAATTAGTCGCGCAAAAGTATATCCGTCTCGCCTAGGAACTACTTTGCACGAAAGCCACGTTCGCACGTTCCTATGTATAGCCTAAAACACACACACGCGCGCGCGCGCGCACGCGCACACGCACACGCACACGCACACACACACACACACACGCACGCACGCACGCACGCACACGCACAGCTGTGCACCGACTCTCGCGTTCCAAAGTAGTCGAGGCTGATAAGTTACTAAGTGGCATTAGGCATAGTGTACAGGAATTCAGAGCCGGACATATGCTGTTAGCCCCTTTTCAGCCCCCAAAATTTCAAACACCCTTGATGCTTGCTTAGCGACCATCGGGAACGCATCTTGCGCAACGTGCAAATGCAGCGAGTGCGAGTGTCGGAAAGAGCAGAAAGACAGCACGACGTGTTGTACGGCAAAGGTCGTATCAAAGAAGGACAGATAAAGAATGCTACAGAAATTTTGAGAATTGTCTACTAATGCGTTAGCTGTCTTTGGCTCGGCTGCTACTTCGATTTTGCTAACTTCTTTAGATATCTTATGCATGTCTTCCCATCGCTATCAATCATCTCCTTTTACACTAATATAACGATTACATCTGTTAACTGGAGCAACTGTACATTTATTTCGCAGATGTAAATCGTAACGGGACGGACAGATTTTGCTTGGGTATTCGCCAAAGCATGTTTACGCATTAAAATTAACTGGTGAGGTCGTTGTACAAGCACTCAGAAGCCATCAAGCGTGCAAGTTGCAAGCGTCCGCACTGATGGTTTCTTGGGCGAAGCAAGATATATGAGCCTTGCTTTGTAACGCCCGTGATAATAGCTGCGCGGTGACTTACCTAGCTGCCTCTGCAAAGGCGGGAAATGAAGCTTTAACTACGCCCGATTTTTTTTTACTCCGCCTTAAGTGGTCTGCAATGGAGCCTTCAATTTCGTGAATGGAAGTCACCGCTGTCACCAAGATGACCTTCGGCGTGCTAGGCTTCGCCTTTAGAGCATGCAGCGATATATCGTTCCTCTTTTCGTTTTTGTTTAAATGCTTTCCTCGGGTTATAGGCACTGCGCTCAGCAAGAGCTCAAGTAGAGGAAAAAGAAATACGTGTCTCATACAGCGGGAGGAATATTGCAGAAAAATTCCCTCTGCTTAATGCCGGGCGGGCAACAACTCTAAGGAGAGGATTAGACCCGGCAGGGCTTGGTCTGTGCTTAGAAGGCTCCGGCCAAGGTCAGTCAAGCCAGCCTAGAAAATTTAGAGAAGCCGTTAACTTTATTGCCTCCACTCCATAAGGGAGACGGCAAGGCCCAGAAAACTTTTATGTGTTACCGTACTCTATGAGAAAGACAAGCTAGCATTGCTTGCGATAGGTGGGCATATGTGAGGCATATAAATTACAAAAGAAATGAGGGAGACAGTAAATAGAGCACAGCGTTAAAGAATCGCAGAAATTACCGTCGCTACGTTTAGCATTTAACGTTACACTGCACTTCGTATGGCGGCAACGTGGAGGAGTGAATCAAGTGCAGCCTGCACAAAGTTCGCATTTACTACGAGCGAACGGGTAGGGAATCGCCACAGAAGGACTTAATATCGTTGTAAATTCTTACACTTACACGTGGGTCCACAAAACTCACTACATATAGATAACAATGACACTTAATAGTTACGCAAGGTAAAATTTTTTGATGTTGCGATTTTTTTGTGTTCCTTGTGTTCTTGAGGCTTTTGATATTACTGCGCAATTGACGAGTGAAGTAATTATTTTAAAAGATAAAACATCCTAGACGAGCATAGGGAAGTGTTATTCGGCTCATGCAGGTCCAGGGCCTTTTACCGATGTGTCACGGCTCCGCCGAAGACTTTCGGGTTGTCCTTACGCACCGTACTCGAACTCGTTCTGATGTGTGTCTACTCGTTCACATGAATTAAGAATTTGCCCCGCCATGCAGGGTGTGCAAAGGGGAGTACTGATTCTGGGCTGATTACTCTCCGGCGTGGAGCATTAGCAGATCTAGATCCTTCATGCAATGGGTTATGGTGACACACAGCCTTAGCTAGCGCAGAGTAAGGGTGCCAACACATTTATTATTTACATATTTGTTTTAATTCCTTGGTGCCTTGGGGCCTTAGTAAAGGCAATGAGGCAGGCGGTTTGTATAGCTGTGGCGCAACACCCAGTCACTTTGTTTATCGCTGGTAACAATTCCGAGTGAATTAAGTAGGACATCCTAAGGGTGAGCGGTAGAGCTTCAGGTGAACAAGCAAGGTCAGCGAAGACACAGAGCTATGCGCTGCCACTTTGAACTGATAACATTTGTTAGAAGTAACGGACGCTAGGTGCGTGTGCGCTGAAAGTACCCCCTCTTGGTCTCATGTTACCGTCGTCTCTGTTTCCGTCATGTGCACTTATTATTTTCCTGGTAATTAATATATACTGACAGGCTCATCTATTTATGTTACTTGATACTTAGTAGAGACGCAGAGGTAAGCATGTGTTGAAGCCATGGCATGAGCACACAGCCTCTGCTATATTGCACGGTGCACCGGCCTTACACAGCACCGATAGCCAGTTGCTAGTTTATTCTGAAACATTTCGTTTCGTGACTAAGTCTGCTTTTAGTCAAATATTTCAGCGAATTTCGTAAAGCAAGGAAGAACTAATCAGTTACTTTCAATCATGCTAAATGTATATGGATGTCAAGCGTCCTGCCGAGCTATACCGTTGCGCAAAGAACGCATGGACGAAATACTCATTTACGGTCTGCTTCTGTGCTTCAACTTCTGCTCCAATTTCACTTGCATATTCAATGACCAGCTTTGCGCGCTATCAAAGGTCAGTCAAATACTGCGTCTAAATCGATCTACCAATAGACTGCTGAACTAAATACTAGGAAATATCAGAGTTTTAAGATAAGCTACCAGTTCAATCCACAAACGAGTGTGATCATGACCCTTCATCATTGGCTTTGAGCGCTGTCACCAAGACTCGGCCAGCAAGGCAGGGCAGTCTGCGTCTCCGTTTACGGCAAATTATTGAGCATTGGGCCACCCATGTGGCCTGTACATGAAATTTACTTACAATGTGTTAAGTATATGTAAAATCTGTGTATGTGTTTTTCCTATGTAGAACGCATCCGCACACCAGCGCACTGTCTTGAAGAGAAGCCTTATTTATTTCGCATTATTATTCCTTCTTGGGGACTGTTTCTTTTATTGTTTTGTTTTTGTGCTTTAATGAAATGATGCACGAGTGGCTCGCTGTTCATCGCTAAAGCGGGAGCTCGTGGCTTTGTCAAGCTGCCGATTTGTCCTGCCTGCTTCCGCCATCGTAAAGTACTACTAACTACTACTACTACTACTACTAATAATAATAATAATAATAATAATTATTATTATTATTGTTACTACAATACATTTCCGCGCCCCACTTCCCTTTCTCAAGTTGTTTACATCCACCTGTCTCCAGTTTCTTGAATATGCCTCAGTGGTGTGGAATGGCACAAGCAAATTCAAATAGCATTTTAATTGAGCGCGTACGGGAAAAAGGTAATCGTTTGCGGACCTCACGCTCGAAAAATTTTTCAAGTCTGAATAATGATCACACACTTCTGTCATTTAGGTGCAGACGTAGTCGCACCGACGACCTCTTTTTATACAAGAACATTCATGGAATTATTACATGTTCGGATCCACTATAGCTTTCGTTTCATTGCAGGTTCCGCAGAAGACTACCAGGGAACATAGGTCCTTTTATGTTGCTGCCTCTTTCAGCACACACTCGCCTCTCAACAAAATGCAAAACCTTTACAAGTGTCGTTTTATCCATCTTGACATCTTTCAAAACGTGTAATCTTCGCACATTCTCTTGAGCCTTCTTTCTATAGCGGTGTTTATCTCCAGACTTCTCATAGTTTCTCTCTCCTTCTCTACTTACGTCTCTTGATTGTGTGCTATTGCTGTGATTTTGTAGCTGTTTAGTCCATTTATTTTCTCGATTTCGTTGTTTCATTCTATTTTTTTATCCAATAACCTTTAGTAGTTGTTGCTTTACATTTTTATCTTCTTTGTATTGTTTTTCTGTGCAGCAGAACCCAGATCTCCGTGTTGTTCCTGGGCACATTAATTAATTAGTTAATTGTGCGATGGACGTCGCAGGGCGACCTGCCCAACATTCATTCGCAAATGTAAAAATCTGGAACTTAGAAATATGATCAGTACAAGGTGACGGGGAAAATGTGGCATGAGGGCTTCGAGAGACGTAGCGCTAAGCACAACGATTGGCTGTGCACTCGTTGTGCCATAATTCGTTCGCAGACGACAAAGAGATGAATGAATGGCAGCTCTTGCCAGTGCTGATATATAAAAAGAAAATATAGAGGTACCATGAAGACACCCGAAGGCGAAACAGAGAACAAGTGGTGCCTTGTCCGTGATTCATTTTGCGCCGCATTCACTATTTTATTGACTGTCGCACTTATTCTGACTGGAAAATGTAGGATTAAGCCCTGGAAAGACCTGTGGCAAACTTCTGAAAAGATGTTAGTTCGCTGACAATGTTCTCCGGCACAGCAAGTTCTCTTGACTGTGAATACCGTTATATTAAAAAAAAAAGAATATGGGTAAATGAATGCGTGTAGAAGACTCGATCCTCATGCGCTGGCCGTATTCATGTACACTGTTCATCGAGCGGGACATTGAGCAAAGCGGGCGACGTTCAAAACAGTATCTTACTTTATACGAATGCTCTGCTTGCGCCTGAAATAATAAAACCTTCTATAGCTTGCCGCAGTAACAAAGTTTCGGTATTTGAGAATGAATAACATGATGCCTAAGTTAGAAAATGAGGACACTAAGGGAGTAAAAGTCGTTCTTTAGCAGTGTATGACTGAAAAAAAAAAGAAAAAGACCGCGCATTAGTTTCGTACCTGCTTCGGTAATATGTCAAAAGGCAAAAAAAAAAACATTTTAACGCACTAGTATACTAATGCGTTAGCGCACACCACAAAAACAAAAACAATATAACGCCAAAAAAGAAAGCAAACTTCCAAGCGGCCAATTTTTTCTCGTCGCGAAACTTAATCAAAAACTCCGAGTACTAGCTGCCAACTTCTATAATGTGCTGCTTTGAGACTAGAGAACAAATGAGGAAAGTTGAAGTGTGGACTCTTGAAATTCGCTGATATCGTTCGTGCTTTTTGCGCTCGCCGTTCCACTTGACAGAAAGAGAACGCTCTCATGGCCAGATGTCTTCATCTCCTTACATCTGGCAATCTGCGTGTGCTTTATCCTCCGCCAATTATCTTCATTTATTCCTCGAAGCAAGGTGAAAACTTGAGCAGTCGACGCATTTCCATTTCCTCTTACTTATACTACCTCTTCTAATTTTTATGCCACATGTGAAGATTAGGAGCGCGGAAACTATGGTATGCCCTTCTGCTTTCAGCCATCGCGACAAGCTGCTGCGCACCGAAAATGTCTTTTCTGCGTATCACTCATTACGCCCCAAGCAGCTTCATATCTTTTCTACAAACCTTCCTTACATTTTTTTTTTCCTTTATGAAAGACGAAGTGCGAAGCGTGTTTTGACCGTGCAAATTACGCTTGCTGATCTAGCCTGCTGCGCGTACGTTTAGAATGGGGTTCACGTCTTTCTTTTAAAGATTTTCCTTTGAGAAATTAACTCCTTGCGCGTGTGATTTTATCCTTCGCGAAAAAGAATTGCTTTGTCCTAATTCGCATTTAGTCTAACGACTTCATTCATCGCTTAAATGCGTTTGTGGTTCAAGTGAGTAACTTTACAGCGCACCATGAGGACTATATGCGGGGTATTTCAAAATATCGAAGCTGAGGTGTGCATCCTGCAGTGGACTTCAGGTGCGATTTTTTTCAAACGCGACTTCACAGCCTTTCATCTCAGATTATGCGCATGGACAGCATTTTATATTTTTGTTCCGGCAGCAAGGCGAATGAGCTTTTTAAAGTAACGTACCCAATAAACCGAACTTTTTTGCGACAGATTGTCGAAACTTCGCGTGCACAATGAACGGAACTACGTAAAATATTTTATCCAGATCAGGGGTTCATACTTTTACAAATATTTCGTTTGTAAGAGCCGATTGCCACTGGCCGGCTGCCTTCGCTAATATGTCTAACATCACGATTGGATGGCATCCACATTTAGGAAAAGTTCTAATATAACAACTTTATTTATTTTGCAATACTGCAGGCCTGACAGGCACAAAGAGGAGCAGAAAGTCAAACAAAGATTAGTTCAAATGTGGGTTCACAAAAACGAGTTCACAAATGGTTCACACGTGTACAAAAAAGATGCAACAAACAAAGAAGATTACAGAAACAGTTGTTGCAGTACGTTTTGAAAACCAGTCGCCTCAAAAATGGATTTAGGATGAGCATTGCAGTGGAATAGTGCCTGTGGAAATAAAGTGTGTTTAATGCGTTGGCTTTAAGATATATCAGCTTTAGTGCATGATCATGAGTGTGTCGAGTCTTTAGGGCATTTAGGTGTTGAACATATGAATGTATTGGCATGTCTAATTTACCTTTCAATATATTATGCAAGAACACTATGCCAGCATATTTTCGACGTATTTGCAATGTCAAAATGGCATTCTCTTGGAGAAGCTTAGCTGGGGAGTCACACCTTTCGAATTTACCAAAAATGAATCTAACTCATTCCGTTTGCGTCATCTCTAGCTTATGTATATCCCGCTTAATTTGAGAATCCCAAACCATGAAAAACATAGTATATTACGGACTTATGCCTTTCTCTATAGTTATGTGAGTATTGTACGTAAGTAACCTGAGCTCTGCTGGAGCTTTGTTTAATTTCCTCCTTAAGAGACACAACTTGTTGCAGGCTGATGCACAAATGTCCGAAACCCGACCAGGATAAGTTTGAAGTAAGCGTAACAGCTAAATATTTGTGATTAGTAACCTGTACAATGTCTTGATTGTAAAGTGAATAGGAATAAAAACTAGGATGTAGTTTACGTGTGATTCTTGGTAAGACGGTTTTTGGACATTAACTTTCATGTAACATGTTCGACAGCACTGCTCAACCTTCAACAACTGGTCATGTAAAACAGCATGGTCACTCTCGCACAACATTTTCTTATACCGGGTGTTTCAGCGAACACTTTCACCTTTAAAAAGAAGAAACTGCCTGCGTGTCTAGAGGGAAATGTGACAGAGGAGACCGGATGCAGTGCGTCCCTCACACATGACCCGTCTCTGCGGTGGTAGTATGAAGGGTGCGTCGCCACATTGCTTCAAAGCTAATCGCATTAACGTCGACATCCATCGTGAGGTGGGTTCCGCCGGAATTCTTAATTTTTACTCTGTCTGAAGCAAATTTAGAGCAGAATGTGCGCCGCAACAAGCCACAAGGTTTTGGATTCCTACTGCGGAAGATATTTTAGCTGCTAAAGTGAGTGATTAAATGTCTCAAAATGTGCTGTCATAACAGAGAAGTCCGTAAGCATCAAAACAGTCATACAGATTCAGTGGTGTTAATTGATATTTGCTATTCTTTACACCAATTGGACACCAAGTCGAGTGCTCTGTTTAATAATAAGTGGTCTGCGTAAGTGAACATTTCTTTATAAATTATACAATGATCCGCGAAGAGCTTAATGTAGCATTCAATGTTAGCAGTAATGTCGTTAATAAAGATCAAAAATAGCAATGGGCCCAATACTGACCATTGGGGAACACCGGAGGTGACAGCTACAGACCTGGAAGGGGTGCTATCTACAATAACATACTGTGTTCGATGCGATAAGAAGTTTTTTATCCATGCAGTAATCTAAGCATCCCCGATCGTAGCCTCTAGTTTTGCAACTAATTTTACATGGCTTACACAATCAAATGTTTTACTGAAGTTGAGGAGGATCATATCTGTCTGGCTTCGGTTGTTAAGGTTGATCGCAAGGTCATGCACCACTTCGCTTAGTTGTGCGACCGTTGAGAGGCCGCTTCTAAAACCGTGTTGTTGAGATATTAATATATGTTTGCTCGTCAAATATAGTGATCTGTTTGAAGATAATATGTTCCATTATTTTACAAGATGTGCTGATAAGTGAGATTGGCTTGTAGTTAGAAGGTTCGTTGCTGCCGCTGGATTTATGTATCGGAATCACCTTCGTTTTTTTTCCAGTCATCTATTAGTTATGCGGTCGCGAGTTATTTGCGGCATATAATGGCAAGGTATTGGCTCCACCATTCTGCACACATTTTTAAAACCTCATTCGGGATATTATCTGGCTCATTAGCTTTCTTTATGTCGAGATTAAGCAATAGATTAAGAACTCCTGCATTAGTAACGTTTAATGAATCGATGGTGTTAGGCGGACAGGGTAGGAAGGGAAGTAAGCCATTGTCTGAAGTGAAAACTGAAACAAACAAGTTGTGGAATGTGTTCGCTCAAGTTGTTTTATCTTCTAACCGTTCAGCTGACACAACTGAACACGGGCGAAAGTATTTCCAAAACCTGTGTGGATTGTTGGTAATGAAGTCGGGGAATGTTGTGCTCAAATAGTGATTCTTTGCATGTCTTAACTTTCCTCTGAAGTGAGCGATAGCGGAGGTCAGTTTTGATTCGGCCCTTTTCTTTTAATTTCTCAGTATGTCTAAGTCTTTTTAGTTTACGATTCGCTTGAAGGACCTCGCCTGACATCCATGGGTTTTCTTTTGTGGTTTGCAACGTTTCATCGCGATGAAGTTTGCTGTGCAGTGTAGCAGGACTGACTTAAATTGGTGTTTAGTGTAGACTTGGTTTTGCAGGATAGTCAGAGTCCTTTCGCGCCACGTGTTTCAACACGTGTAACCATGTAGGACGTTAAGTCTTTATGGCCTTTAAATAGTACTCTCGAAGTGGCAAGACTATTAGATATTAGTTATATTAGTTTGTGTGTGCATTCGTATCGGGAATATTGCTTTGATAGGAAAGTAACAGCGTGGCTGCCTGGTTGAACACGTGCGAACACGTGTCGTATCTTAAGTGTGTGCGTATCGGCCTTTACTAGAAGGCACGCACTCTGAAAGCTTCGGTGTTTGCATCAGAAAAAGCGAAGTGCAACACATGGCAAGAAAGACGGTAAAGCGTGCAGTGTGCGGGGGGTCCCTCAAGGTAGACGAGGGGAAGGATGAAAATGGAGAGGAAATCGAGTCAATCGGAAGACACTGTGATGTCGATGCTAGGCTAAAGAAAATGGAGGATTTCCACCATGAGCTTGTCAAACAGGTTGAAGAGCTCAAAAATGAGCTAAATAGGGAGCCGGATATATGGAAGGCAGTGGAAAAAACACTTCAAGCAGCCGAGGAAAAGCTGAACAAGACCGCCATTCATCATCATCAGCCTGGTTACGCCCACTGCAGGGCAAAGGCCACTCCCATACTTCTCCAACAACCCCGGTCATGTACTAATTGTGGCCATGTCGTCCCTGCAAACTTCTTAATCTCATCCGCCCACCTAACTTTCGGTCGCCCCCTGCTACGCTTCCCTTCCCTTGGAATCCAGTCCGTAACCCTTAATGACCATCGGTTATCTTCCCTCCTCATTACATGTCCTGCCCATGCCCATTTCTTTTTCTTGATTTCAACTAAGATGTCATTAACTCGCGTTTGTTCCCTCACCCAAGCTGCTCTTTTCTTATCCCTTAACGTTACACCTATCATTCTTCTTTCCATAGCTCGTTGCATCGTCCTCAATTTGAGTAGAACCCTTTTCGTAGGCCTCCAGGTCTCTGCCCCGTAGGTGAGTACTGGTAAGACACAGCTATTATACACTTTTCTCTTGAGGGATAATGGCAACCTGCTGTTCATGATCTGAGAATGCCTGCCAAACGCACCCCAGCCCATTCTTATTCTTCTGATTATTTCCGTCTCATGATCCGGATCCGCCGTCACTACCTGCCCTAAGTAGATGTATTCCCTTACCACTTCCAGTGCCTCGCTACCTATTCTAAATTGCTGTTCTCTTCCGAGACTGTTAAACATTACTTTAGTTTTCTGCAGATTAATTTTTAGACCCACTCTTCTGCTTTGCCTCTCCAGGTCAGTGAGCATGCATTGCAATTGGTCCCCTGAGTTACTAAGCAAGGCAATATCATCAGCGAATCGCAAGTTACTAAGGTATTCTCCATTAACTCTTATCCCCAATTCTTCCCAATCCAGGTCTCTGAATACCTCCTGTAAACACGCTGTGAATAGCATTGGAGAGATCGTATCTCCCTGCCTGACGCCTTTCTTTATTGGGATTTTGTTGCTTTCTTTATGGAGGACTACGGTGGCTGTGGAGCCGCTATAGATATCTTTCAGTATTTTTACATATGGCTCGTCTACACCCTGGTTCCGTAATGCCTCCATGACTGCTGAGGTTTCGACCGAATCAAACGCTTTCTCGTAATCAATGAAAGCTATATATAAGGGTTGGTTATATTCCGCACATTTCTCTATCACCTGATTGATAGTGTGAATATGGTCTATTGTTGAGTAGCCTTTACGGAATCCTGCCTGGTCCTTTGGTTGACAGAAGTCTAAGGTGTTCCTGATTCTATTTGCGATTACTTTAGTAAATACTTTGTAGGCAACTGACAGTAAGCTGATCGGTCTATAATTTTTCAAGTCTTTGGTGTCCCCTTTCTTATGGATTAGGATTATGTTAGCGTTCTTCCAAGATTCCGGTACGCTCGAGGTCATGAGGCATTGCGTATACAGGGTGGCCAGTTTCTCTAGAACAATCTGTCCACCATCCTTCAACAAATCTGCTGTTACCTGATCCTCCCCAGCTGCCTTCCCCCTTTGCATATCTCCCAAGGTTTTCTTTACTTCTTCCGGCGTTACCTGTGGAATTTCGAATTCCTCTAGACTACTTTCTCTTCCATTATCGTCGTGGGTGCCACTGGTAGTGTATAAATCTCTGTAGAACTCCTCAGCCACTTGAACTATCTCATCCATATTAGTAATGATATTGCCGGCTTTGTCTCTTAACGCATACATCTGATTTTTGCCGATTCCTAGTTTCTTCTTCACTGCTTTTAGGCTTCCTCCTTTCCTGAGAGCATGTTCAATTCTATCCATACTATAATTCCTTATGTCAGCTGTCTTACGCTTGTTGATTAACTTCGAAAGTTCTGCCAGTTCTATTCTAGCTGTAGGGTTAGAGGCTTTCATACATTGGGTTTATTGATCAGAAGACCGCCATTAGGAACAAGAATAGTCGTGACAATCTAACGCAGTTTCCCGACGTGACAGGAGAGGGAGTGTCACCAAAGCACGTGGAATGCGTGCAACCTGGGGAGGGGGGAGCTGGAAAGAGCTGCACCTACCTTGAGGCCGCCACGCACAGAAAAAGCAGGAGCGCAGGGGTCAATGCCCCTTGTCAAGTCCTAATCACGCGGAAAAAGGACAAATGGAAGCAGAGAGAGATAGGAGGGTGTGAACTGGCGATTATCGCCGGCGACTCAAACCTGGCTACGTGCTCAGAAGCAATTATGGAGAGGGTGAAAGGCGATTGAAGAGTGGCGGTAGGGACATTTCCAGGGCGAACACTGCGTTCTGTCACGGAGTGAGCAAATGCAAAGCTCGCGGAAAATGCCCACGGACGCAACCTTGTCATAGTAGCAGGTAGGCGAAATGACGTCCTAAACAGAAGGGAGACAGGTCTAGCCCAGCGCTTGGCGAAGGGGGTCGACGACTTGAGCGAGCTGTCCTCTCAGGTGCAGATCGTGGTGTACACGGTGCTGGAGGTGCCTGTACGTGACAGTAACATACAAAGAGCCGTAGTGGCTGCTAATGAGGCTATATGAACATTGAGCCAAGAGAAAGGTTTCGAGACTGTCGAAGTAAACAGGGAAGTGTGAAGGTGTGGTACTTTTGAACGAGACGGGATCCACTTCGATTACAGGCTTGGACGAGAAGTGGCCTGGCGACTTGCTGGTCGCGTGGTTGCTTTTTCAGAGGGCCTACGGACGCTGAGGAGGCTAGTGTAGGCAGTAACGAAGAAGGTCCCCTAGGGGAACGTCAGAATAGTATCGACCTCAATAACATAAAAAGGAGGAAAACAAGAAAGCTAGCTCGCCATGCAATAGGCTACATAAACATGCAGGGCGGCAGACGAAGGAAAAAGTGGGCAGAGATCGAGGAGCAGTTAAATATAGAATAGATAGGGGTGTATGCAGTTACACAAACACACCTTAGAGACTCGGAAGAGCCGCCAGTGTTTGAGAATTATGTTTGGCGAAGGTGCAACAGAACAAAGTCGGAAGGAAAGGGAGGGGGAGTCGGAACGCTCATCCATCAGGGAGTTAAATGGAAAAGAGTAAATTCAAATTGTCAAGAGCATCTTTGGTTATCATGCACAATGTGCAGAAAGAAAACTTGGCTGGGCGTAACGTATTTGTGGATCGGAAATAATTCCGCAAAGAATCAAGAGTTAGAGGAATGCCTAAGTGCTGATATTAGGGATTTCAGGAATGACACCGAAATTACCCTATTAGTGACATGAATGCCCACGTACAGCATCTAGATGGCTATACCAACAACAACTGGAAGTCGATGCTAGATGTTTGTGAGTAACGTAACATCGTTATCGTGAATGCACGCCCTAAGTGTGAAGGGCAGATCACGTGGGAAGTGGGAAACCGGCAATCGACTATTGGTTACTGTCTGATAGCAGAAGGAATTCACGATAAGTTGAGAGAAATGGTCATTGACGAGGAAGGGTATAACAGTATAGGGAGTGAGCATAAACGCATCATTTTGAAAATGGGATATGTAGGTGGGAAAGATAGCAAGGAACGCAAAATGGCCAGTCCAAATTCGAACGCTGAACAAATAACAAATATAGTCACAAGAGTCCAGAAAGAACGTTACGAATGGCCAACCAAAGAGTGGGAATATAGTGAGCTTCTAAGTATAATAACGACAGATTTACGGAAAGAGAGGAAACATGCTAGTTGGAAAGGAAAAAAATAAACTGAAAAGCTGGTGGAGCAGGGAGATACGAGAAGCGATCGGCCGAAGCATCCCCAGAGCATAGGCAGGCAAAAAAATTTCGCAGTTGCCGCAGGATGATGTAGCCAGAAAATGGGAAATATACCGGAAGAAAAAATCTATGGTTCAAATACTGGTGCAAGCAAAGATGCAAGTTGAAAGGTGAAAGTGAACGTTGGCTGTCAGAAATACATGAGAAAAAAAGGCAGCACCTGGACTATTTTGGAAGCACATAAAATTATTAGGCAGGAAGTCTGGCACAACACAACAACATATCCTAGACGAAGATGGTAACAAACTGGAAGGTGAGGCGGCAATAAATTAACCCGAAAAATAACAGCTGAATCTTTACAAGGCAATGACGAGGTTATACTTGAGGAAAAAAAAGAACATGAAAGAGAACCAGATGGAAGGGGAACTGGTGCTGACAAATTTAAACTGGGAGAAAGCCGAAGAGAAAATTCCTAAGCGCTCAGCCACAGGGCTATGCGAGGTTCCCATTAGGCTGATTAATGAACCAGGACCAAAAAGTAACGCAGCTGTGTTGAAAGCAGTGCAAAAAACTTTAAAATATAGAAAATACCAGACAGCTGGCGACAAAGTAGAATGTCTTTAATTTATAAAGGTAAGGGGGAGAAAGATAGAATTCACTCGTATGGGCCGTTAACCATTACATCCGTAATATACAGGTTAGCAATACAGGCTATAAAAGTAAAGCTTCAAGGATGGGCAAAGAATCCATCCATCCATCCATCCATCCATCCATCCATCCATCCATCCATCCATCCATCCATTCATCCATTCATCCATTCATCCATTCGTCCGTCCGTCCGTCCGTCCGTCCATCGGATAAGACACCCGGCTTCTGAGCATGGAGTCGTTGGTTCGACACTCATTACCGCCACCGTCGTTCCTTTTGAAATTAGTTTTTTTTAATTCATTAATTTCCTTTATAGCGATCGCCGACTCGAAGTTAATACGCAGGCGAGAGCTTGCGCGGACAAGGAACGGCCGGATAACGCAGACTTCCGAGAGCGAGGGTGACGTCGCGTCGCTGCGACACCTTTTGCCCTCACGCAAGACCTGGCGCGGCAGCAGGTGTATCTTTCGCCCACTCTGCCCAATAGAGGCGCGCACGTGGCGTGAAGTCGCAGCCAATGGGAATTTAGGTGCCGCTTCGCTGCTACAGAAATCGGTTTTTTTCGCTTAATGGGCCAATTGATGCTTTCTAAAATAAAAATAAAAAAGGAACTCTTACAAAAAGAAACAAGCCTGTAGTTGCACGTTTGAGCTCGGTGTTTGAAGGGGTAGGCAGAATGGTGCTTCTGTTTCGCAAATCGCTTGGGCGCGAGCGCCCTTTGTCTCAAGCCCGGTGGGGGCATTGTTTATTCAGGCCACACGCTCGCCTTGAAGGCACGTCCGAAACCGTCTTACTATAGTGTTTTGTATGCTGCACAGCACCACTGCTTTACTCTAAGCTGTGGCCGCTATTCCCCTTTCCACCTGACTTCCTTTTCTAACCTGCTCGCTCTTCGTCGTCAGCATTATTATTGTTGGCTTGCGACGCCATGAAGCGTCCGAATCAGGCTCGGCCGCCTTTGTGCGAAAAGCGACAGAAAACGAAAATTGCTCGAGAGTTGAGGAGGATTGTGGCAAACACGAAATAAGTGTGGTGATTCGAAGCACACAGCGACCTGGTCTTCTGCGTACTCTCGCTCCACGAGAGCTACAATGTGGCATTTAAGAACTGCCCTCACTTTAGTGTACAAATAACGGCGCTTTCACCGCGCTACACAAATCAGGCAATCGTCCGCTATCGGAACACAGCGGTTTTCGAACACAATGCACGGTCCCAAGCGTTCGCGTGTTTTTTGGTCGAACTGGGATCTCGCTAAATGTAATAGAGGTTCTCCCACACTTGCAACATTCCCATGCGTTCCTGCACCCCATTCTATTTTCTTCATTTTTTTTCGTATCTTCCGCAGATAAGCAGAACCAGTTAACACCCCAGCCGTTTCCCTTGATTTGTTCTCTCAACCGAACAGGGGGCCAGGGACGCGCACTGACCGAGGGAAGCCTGGTTTCCCATCTCCGGAGGCGCGACCAGGCCACGAGCCTCGAGCACGGTGACAGTGAGCCTCTCGAGGCCGGCCTTGTAGCAGAGGCCCAGCAGCAGCTCCCCTTGGTCCGGCGGCGCCTGCGTTGGGCAGCGACACCTCTTTCCAGTGGCCGACGCAAGCAAACGTGCAGCACTCGTTTCTTTTTTTCATTCACTGCAGGGTACACGCACGAAAATGAAATGGGAGGAATGCGTGTGACTGAGCGGAAAGCTTCGCGTGATGTGCGCTTGTTTGGGCGCGGGCCCCGCGGCCTACCGGATCCCGTTGTCTGCGCAAACCGAATCATATTGATGTCACCAAGGACGCTGGCGTGCAGTGTGTGGTAATCGATGCGAACTCTGTTAAGAACGCTGAGGTCGGTTTTCGCTTTTCGACCGCCTGCGCACGAACGACGAAACCCCATTAACCGCGAGTGTAGTTATCAGCGCTTTCCTGGGAATAAACCCGCTTTTCCGGCCGGATGTTTTTTTATTTCTCCGAGGTTTCAAATAAAAGTGCCAGTTTGGTGACACGAATATATTGAGAATAACACCGGCACTATATCGAAAGAATGCAAAGTGTTTGCCGCAACTGCTGGTCGGTAGACTAACAGAAAAAAACTACCGGTTCTTTAAAATTTAACGATGAATTATATAAAAAAAAAAAAAAACACGGCGCGGGTGCTCAAGTATTTACCTTTAAAGTATGACAATGAACTCCTAATGCTTTCTGTATTAAAATGTTGTTTGCGAGCTTTTTTGTCGTTATAAGAAGCGAGAGTTCTATACGATGCGCAAAACAAGCTTCTGTACCATGGTCCTTTCGTATATGTATTATGCGCATGAGTACGTCTTTAGGCGACGGGCCGTTTGCTGAGACATTAATGGGACATGATAATCTAATAAGCTGTTAATTGTTTTCGGGCCGCCGCTGTCATCGGGCCGCATCAGATTTCTCCCCACTTGTCTCGACTTCGAGTTACGCCAGGAAACCGCCATAATGAAATTAATAACAAATACAACCCTCCGCAATGCACAGTTAATTCCAAAATGTTTGCCTATTTTACTTTAGTAACGACCCCCCCCCCCCCCCCCCCCCATTCTGGTATGACCTATAATACGTTTCAGTTTGAAAATCCCCTTTCAGCAATTACTGACTGCTTTTTCTCTATCTTTATCACGGTGTGCATATTTATGAATGCGTGATCTTCGTTCAGTGCGTGTCGTGAACACATAGCATAAGTGTTGTTTTGTCCCTGAATGTACAGCATCAGAAACTGCAAATTATACGAGTAGAAACAATGATTTGGCATGGGCAAGCAAATCTGAGCGATTAAGATAAGGAATGTGCGGATGTACTGAATATGAACATATGAACGCCACAGTGGTGTGTCCACAAGTTTTTTTTTTTTTTTTTACTTTCTGCACGCGATATATATTTGAGCATGATCCGCAACCAACTAAGACTAACGTACTACTCGTCCGCAGTTTTTACATAAATTGAAAGGTCTGCCTTGAACGACCAGTCGCATTGCTGGCTATTGCCTCTGCATATAGACACTTCGACGCTACAGTTCATAGAGGATGCCCTTATTAAATCATGCCCCAAAACATTTAAGGGCAAGCCTTATCGCAATCAAAAAAAAAAAACATTTTCTAATGAGCACAATCGTTAAAAACCTTGGCGCGTATTCAATAAGTCGTTCGTACGCAAAAACAGTTTGATAGAATCCCCAATTAAGAGCGCATCTTATATACTTCCTGCACTGCTGTTACAATATTATTAGCAAAAACAACCTGACGTTTCATTATTAACGCCCATTTGATTCATTTCTCTAAAATGAGGAAAGAAAACAGGGTTACTTAAAACGGATTCATGATTTAAGTATAATTGAGAATCATTAGTATAACTGTGCACGTAATGTTTAAACGCATGTCCTAAAAAAAAGGTACTTAGTTGACAATTAGAGATTGTGCCTGTGTTTCTGTCGCTCAATATGTTTGCCTTCTTCTCTTATTTTTTTGTACTGCAGTCTTATCGCCTGGGTGCTTGTGCCGCAAATTTTGTCGAGTCACCGACCAGATCCACGGTCGTCTCCAGGTCTCTCCATGCCACGATGCGTTCTCCCGAGAGTGGATCCAGGTCACGAAGAGGAAAGAGCACGTGTCCGATGACATTGTGTCGCTTGCCGCGATCGTTATCCAGCACCGTCAGCTTGAGTACTCGCTCCGATAAGGCCTTGGCCGGGATCTGCGTTCCCCCGTCCACGGAGAGAAACGTTTTAACGATGCAAATATTTAAATTAATTCTGGCGTTTTACGTGCCAAAACCACAACCTCATAATGAGGCACACCGTAGTGGAAGACTCCGGATTAATGCTGACTGCCTGTGGTTCTTTAACGTGCAACCGAAGCAGGGTACACGGGCGTTTCTGCATACCGCCCCCAAATAAATACGGCCGCCATGGCCGGGATTTGATTCTGAGGCCTCGTGCTTAGCAGCATAACGCCATAGCCACTAAGCAACCACGGCGGGTGATGCAGAGATCGTATCACTCTGTAGAGTATTAACGAAACATGCTATTGAATCTTATGTATTAACGGATACATACACACACGAAACAGAGCATATAAAGGCAAAGGCATAAGTGCTGATGTATGGGTGAGAGGACAGTGTGTGAATGAGAAAATCACTTGCAAGTGTTCAAAACCGCACAGTTCTGGTAGTTAATGCTAATATGTGAGGAGGTAAACAAAACAAAGTCAGACAAAAAAAAAAAACTATTACCAGAGTAACTACACTTGCAACCAAAAGGTGGCGCTACAGCTTGACAGTCACAGTGTACAGAATGGGAGGGAAGCATCAACTGATCAGGCAGTCGAGATACATAGTACGCGTTTATAGTATTAGTGGGGAAAAACAAAACAGGCAAGAGACTGATAGGACCGGGTCTGTTGCAAGCAGAGTTAACAGAACAACGTAGATATAGAAGTTTTAGGAAAGGCGAAAAGAATTAAGGAAAGGTAGACAAAATGATAGACTGAAAAGCATGTATAGCATACCTTATTATAGCTCAAGCAGGCTAGGTGAATGTTTCTCACCGCCCCGTTTCAAAGGGAATTCTAATTCATCATCATCATCACAATTCACCAAAGATTGGTAGATCGGTTGACTTTAGGAGCCCACAGTAGCACAACAAATGAGGCAGTGTAAGTTGACATGGGTTGGGTCTCTTTTGAAGTAAGAGAAATGCAGAACAACGATAGCTTTCACTAAATTTCGACTCAGGGACCTGGACGAAAATAAATTGGCGGTTAAAGTGCACGATGACACAATCATAATAATAATAATAATAATAATAATAATAATAATAATAATAATAATAATAATAATAATCATCATCATCATAATCATCATCCACATCATCAGCCTATTTTATGTCCACTGCAGGACGAAGGCCTCTCCCTGCGATCTTCAATTACCCAGGTCCTGCGCCAACCGATTCCAACTGACGCCCGCAAATTTCCTAATTTCATCACTCCACCTAGTCTTCTGCCGTCCTCGAATGCGTTTGCCTTCTCTTGGTACACATTCTGTAACCCTAATGGTCCAACGGTTATCTAACCTGCGCATTACATGACCTGCAAAGGGCCATTTTTTTTCTCTTAATGTCAATTAGAATATCAACCATACCCGTTTGCTCTCTGATCCAAACCACTCTCTTTCTTCATTTTGACGTTATGCCTAGCATTCTTCGTTCCATCGCTCTTTGCGCGGTCCTTAACTTGGTCTCAAGCTTCTTTGTCAGTCTCCAAGTTCTTGCACCATATGTCAGCACCGATAAAATGCAGATTGTACACATTCTTCTTCAATGATAATGGTACGCTTCCAGTCAGGAGCTGACAATGTCTGCCGTATGCGATCCAACCCATTTTTATTCTATGAATTTCCGTCTCATTCTCAGGGTTCCCTGTGATTAGTTGACATAGGTAAACGTACTCCTTCACAGACTCTAGAGGCTGACTGGCGATCCTGAACTCTTGTTTCCTTGCTTGGCTTATTCATCATTATCTTCTGCATATTCTTCAAACTTCTGCATCTTCTGCAGTCTTCTGCATATTAACTTCAGCCCCACTCTTACACTCTCTCTGTTAAGGTCCTCAATCATTTGTTGTGACTCGTCTGCTGAATAGAACAATGTCATTGGCAAACCGAAGGTTGCTGAGATATTCGCCATCGATCCTTACTCCTAAGCCTTCCCAGTTTAATAGCTTGAATATACTTCTTCCAAGCACTCAGTGAATAGCATTGGAGAGATTGTGTCTCCCTGTCTGTCTCCTTTCTTTATAGCTATCTTCCTATTTTTTTTTGTAGAATTAAGGTAGCTGCGAAATCTCTGCAAATATTTTCCAAGGTATTTACGTAAGCGGTCTGTACTCCTTGATTACGTAATGCCTCTATGACTGCTGGTGGCTCTACTGAATCAAATGCCTTTTCGTAATCTATGAAAGCCATATAGAAAGGCTTATTGCACTCTGCGGATTTCTCGATTACCTGATTAATGACATGGATGTGATCCATTGCAGAGTATCCGTTCCTGAAGCCAGCCTGTTCCCGTGGTTGAATAAAGTCCAGTGTTGCCCTTATTCTATTAGAGATTATTTTGGTGAATATTTTATATAATACTGGGAGTAAGCTAATGGGCCTATAATTTTTCAACTCTTTAACGTCTCCCTTTTTGTGGATTAGTATAATATTTGCGTTCTTCCTGTTTTCTGGGACCCTCGCAGTAGATAGACACTTCGTATACAGAGCCGCCAGTTTTCCAAGCAATATGTTTCCTCCATATTTGATTAAATCGACTATTATTCCATGTGCTACTGCCGCTCTTCCTCATTTCATGTCTTGCAAGGCCCTCCTGACCTCATCGCTAGTTATAGGAGGCGTTTCTGTATCCTGTTCATTACTGTTTCTAATGGAGGTGTCCTGACTCCTTTCGGTACTGCGCAGGTCAGTATAGAGTTCTTCCGCTGCTTTTACTATACGTTCAAGGTTGCCAATGATATTACCCTGCTTACATTTCGGTGCATACATCTTGGTTTGTCCTATGCCAAGTTTCCTTCTCACTGACTTCAGGCTGCGTCCATTTTTTTACGGCTTCTTCACTCTTTCTCAGGTTATAGTTGCGATTATCAGTTATTTTCGCCTTGTTGATCAGTTTTGACAGTTCCGCGAATTCTATCTTATCTCTTGAGTTGGACACTTTCATTCTCTGTCGTTTCTTTATTAGTTCCTTTGTTACTTGGGAGAGTTTGCCTGCTGGTTGCCTTGGTGCCTTGCCTCCCACTTCAAGTGCTGCCTCTGAAGCCAACCTAGTTACAGTTTCATTCATTACCTCTATGTAATCATCATCATCTCGCTTTTATAAGGTTGCATATTTGTATGCAAGTACCAGCCTGAATTCGTCTGCTTTCACTCTTACTGCCTCAAGGTTGACTTGCTTCTTCTTAACAAATTTTACTCTTTCTCTCTTCAAAGTGAGGTGAATCTAGCCCTCACTAGCCTATGATCACTGCACTTTACCCTACCAATCACTTCTACATCTTGCTGTTCGGCTGTTAAAGGTGGACAGGGTCAGTTTACATTGGTGACCTGGCCAGAGCTAGAGATTCTTAGCACCCTCTGCTGCGTTACAGGTCTGACCGCCGCCTTGGTCAGGTGCTCCGCAGCTGCTGGGGACTGAGGGCCATAGGTTAATTGTAGGAATCATCAGGGAGGTAGTGGCCGAATACTGCACCAGGCAGGCCAACACCTGTTCTGGTGAGGGATTGTCTTTGTTCAAGCTTAGTGGGCCTTTCTAATTTGGTTATACCTGGATTAGTATGGGCCCACTTGCTCTCAGTATCTTTTGCCGGTGTCAGACGTCATTGCAAGCCTGCAGATGTGCAGTGGAGGAGGTGAAATTCAAGCTCACCATCGCCAGATTAAAAAAAAAAATCTTATAGAAGGATTCGGACTTCCGAATATGGCAACCGAGCATGCGACTAGCCCATTAGATAATCCCGTAGATGGCGAGGCTACCTCATCGCCAACAAGTACAGCCCCAGAAGGCCCTACATTCCTAAAAACTTTTCTGATTTATCCGATTTCTAAGCGGTTCTGCGCTTGTAGTTCCGGAATTCTCGCGTGCGCGGGCGGCCGTGAACTCGGCTAGGCAAACTCGGCTAGGCGTTCCGACGGCCTCGGACAGCAGTTAAAACGACTGAGGGGCCGGGTGATAGAGATCATCAAAAGACAGCGATGCCACTCTATTAAGCTGGCACGCGAATGATGAGCTATGCGTCAGCTTTTGGCTTGCTCTAGGCGGTGGCATCCTCCACCGATGGAAACAACGGTTAATATGTTGGGTGAACACGAGCGAGATGAACGCATTGCTGGCGACAGCTTTGAGCACATGCACAACTTTTCCAGACACAGACATGTTTTCATTGACTTTGCAGCAGAGACCTAAGATCTCTTCAATGTAAGTGGCATAAGGCTGAGTTGATGTCCACATGCAAGTGGATACAGTCAAAGCCGTTTCTAACGAATTTGATAGCTGCACAAAAAGTGGTCATTATATTAGTACGTTATATATAGACTCGGCCTTAAAAATGCTCAAAAATTAACTGCACTAAAGCTGGCGTCAGCAGTTGTACTTTGATCTGGAAACCAGATTTTCAGTGTCATTTTTGTTCCAGGTGCGTTCCCGCACCTAGCTGCAAACTTCCGTTAGAAACATCCATCTAAACAACGAAATACGGCGTCGTATAGCTCATTCAAAACGGCGCCCGGTTCCAATCGCCTGTCAGTTCGAAACTTCAAATGCAGCCGCCATTTCTTATAAGAGAACTTGTGATATATTTTGCAAACGGTGGGACATAATTGCATTCTGCCCAAGAGAGCGAAGCGTTCTAGTTGGCCAGAAGTGTAAACTTTGGAAACTACAGCGACATGCCACCATTCCGTGAAGGTCTAGGACATCATGGTCTCAGCATTATGACTGCACGTGAGGCACACAAGAGCCGTAAAATTACTTTATGCTGCTTCGGGTGGAAATAAATGCGATGTGCGAAAGATAAAATGACACCGCGAACCGTTATCAGCAAGTGGCAATGTGTAAATGAAGCTCCGCCAAAGCGTAATCTGACAACGGCATAGTAACCACCAATCCTTCGCGGCATTGCGTGGAGGCATCACGTGGTGCAGCGTTCTCGCCGGTTAGGGATGCATCGACAGGAACGTTTAAGTGGCCGTTGTTCCCATGGTGGAAGGATGGTCGCTCCAAATCGTTGAAGCAGGCACGTCGCGACGCACGGACAATTGCACAAAAACGCAGCTGATTCGCCCGGGATTTTTCTTCTATTGCGAGGCTTTCTTTCTGAGAAACCCGCATAGGTTTCCTTTGTAGCTTCGTGCTACAATTCAGGTGGATGACAATATCTTATAGGTTTGGGAAAAATTCGAAAAGTTCTAATATAATATTTTCAATATTCATATTCGATTCGAAAATTAGATGTCCGGAAATGTTAGAATATTCGAATCAAATCGAATACGTTGCTGGCTGTGCCGGAGCAAACACGGTTCTTAGCATTTGTTTCTATCTAATCAAAGTATATCGGCGCGATTCTGCGCTGAATTTTGTGATTAAATTAAATTATGGGCTTTAACGTGCCAAAACCATTTTCTGATTATGAGGCACGCCGTAGTGGAGGGCTCCGGAAATTTCGACCACCTGGGGTTCTTTAACGTGCACCTAAATCTAAGTGCACGGGTGTTTTCGCATTTCGCCCCCATCTAAATGAGGCCGCCGTGGCCGGGATTCGATCCCGCGACCTTGTGCTCAGCAGCCCAACACCATAGCCACTGAGCAACCACGGCGGGTGAATTTTGTAATTATTTCGTGCTGCTAGCGAAATTTCGCCTGTAAAGCGTACTTGGCCATTAAACGGAGTAATTTTGCGAAAAAGCCAGCCTCTCAATAGCAAGGGGCACGGGTTTGCAGACAGCGAGGGTGCTTTTTTTTTCTTTTCTTTTCTTTTTTTTTTGCAGTGCCACATTAAATTCTGAGCTTATTGCTTGATAGCAAGTGCAATGACTGATGACTGGCGCAGGGTGAAATGCCTCCGAGTTTACGGGTATTTGATGCGGTATAATAAGGCACAGGCTGGTGAGGACAGCTAGTGGGAATTACTAATTTTCCAAGTTAACATTAGTTAAATGAACAACGCTTTAGTATAACGGTTTACTAGTCTAGTTATTTAACATTCACAATGCAGTTGCAATGTTCCAGCATAACAAATAATCCAACTTGGTAATAAATGCGAGTGCATATCATTATTGAATATTGAATTCGATATTCGAGGCTAAGTATTCATATTCTATTCATAGTTGAAAATTTTGATATCGCACACCCCTACAATTTTTCCCTTTCATGTACTTTCTTCCACCTTGCAGGCTTCCACAGAACTGATTCGAAATATTCAGCAATATATGTTGAGGTTGTAAGCAATGAAGCCAGTAAAACGAAAACAGGAAAACGGGGGTTCACACTAACACATGGAAAGCAAAAGACCGAATGTTTTTAAGGTGCAGCCTTTGTCAGAGTAAGGGGTCGTTCATAGTCCAGCATTGTCCGCACGCCAGCTGGTGCCTGAAGTCCCTCATGTCAAGCATGCTGTGTGTGCTTTTGAAACGCACCATGACTAATGTCACCTGACCACAACCGACGAGTCATAGTTGACAGCTGTGGTTTCTGCACCAAGTGCAGGATGGCACTGTGAGCGAGAAGGACAGTGGGAACATGCAACATGCAAGTGCAACATGAGCATCAACGTGCAAGTGCAACATGTGTGATGCCATTGTTGGTCCTAAGAGTAGCGATGAGAGATTATTCTAGGTGTATCTGCTTCGTAATGATTGTGGCTTGGAGCAGCTTCTGTATGGAGGACACAGTGTCATTGGCACTGTTTGCGCTAATGTTTGAAAAACAGCGCAAGGTCAGCAGAGGGGATCGAAGAGAGGACAATAATTACACTGTGCCCGACTGTGTCCCACTTACTATTATTTTTTTTTTCCTCTCAGTATTCACTCTTCTGCGCTCCACCTGTCCACACCACCATTAAAGTCCAATTATGATGGTCTACCAATAATGATACAAACAACAAATCAGAAGGCTTCTTGCTAATAATACAATTTAAGTTTGATCGGTCGCTGTTTTCTCTTAACGTTTTCTCACTTTTTAAAATATACATATACAGTAAAGAAAAACGTTGTATTCATATTTCCCGACTCATGTGCATTATACACGTTTGTTATATTATTTACGCCACTCTAATGGGTGTATTATTTTCTATGTGTGTTGCTAAACTGTTACCAAGTCACCGTTGATTGTCATTGTATGCATATTTTTACTTTCATGTAGCCCCTGATATTTCTTTATTATGTTTCTTTTCTACTCAGGTTGAAGCCGCGTCAGGCCCGTTAGCTTTAACCTCGATTATCTGTAACAAAAAGAAATAAACGACAAAAAGCAGCAGAGATACGCAGATCGCTAAATTACCATATGGTAACATGTATATAGCTCACCGAGACTACTATTAGTTGCCACCCCTATTGAAAGCGGATGCCATCAAGCTGAGAACGTTACAATGGAACGGCTACAAGGAAGAGATGGGGACAGAGCCGTCACAGACATAGGTAACTTTAGAAGATAAATCAGAGACAGAATGCCAGGTTGCAATTGATAGAGTAAAACCAAATTAGCTCACGCATGCTAGGTGAATGTTTTCAGTAACAATATTCAAAAGGGATGCCATTAGCAATCATCTTCATAATCATACTATTAAGGGACTTAGCCGCTACAGGACCGGAACTGCTACAGCACCACCTGTTTGTGATAAATGTTGCCTTTTATTTAAATTATGGGGTTTGACGTCCAAAACCACTTTCTGATTATGAAGCACGCCGTAGTGGAGGGCTCCGGAAATTTCGACCACCTGGGGTTCTTAAGGTACACCTAAATCTAAGTACACGGCTGTTTTCGCCCCCATCGAAATGAGGCCGCCGTAGCCGGGATCCGATCCCGCGAGCTCGTGCTCAGCAGCCCAGCACCATAACCCCTGCGCAACCACGGCGGGTATGTTGGAATTTGTTACCAACAGAAAAGTGGTAAGCGGTTTTGGTGTTATGAATGGTTATCTAACTTACGGAACGAGGGCCGGTATTATGAACGCCCTTTCTCACGCTACAGCTCTTCGTAAGAGCAGTCACTAGCCAATAATAACTGTGAACATAATATTAGCGAGAGCTCGTCATTTCATTGCAAACCGTTTTTACGAACAAGAACATTCACCGAAGATTACGATACTTCCTAATGCGAAATTTGAGCGCAACTCTGCGCTTTTACATAATGCCAACTTTCTCTGGGTGCTTGACTGGATCGGTACATTAAATAAATGCCCGAAATACACCCAGAATAATAAATTTATTTGCAGAACACCTACAATTTATTTTTAATTCTAGAGAAAGTTGGCTTCACTACACTGCTTGAAGTTGGCTTTTTCAGCGCCAATAAACAAAAATTAGGCAGGGACATTTAAGACTGCTGACGTGTGAGAATGCAAAATTACTATACCGTTTGTAGACCTCGGAACGTCATGAACGCGCTCTTTTTACACACTCATGACGTGGCGCCACCTCCTCCCCATTGGCTGTGCCGTCCCGTGCGCAATGACGCACACACTAGGCCACACCTTTAGTCAGTCAGAACCCCGGAGACTGCTCGTCTCGCACCCCTGAGGTCCGGGTTCGATTCCAATCCAGACCGAAACGTGCCAAATTTTCCTTTCAAACCCATTAATTTACTTTGTGAACAGAAACCTCCCTGATACATTTGACGCCAATCCAAGCATTTTTGACATGTTTTTACTCTTTGCGCCGTCAGCCATATTTAATGCCATCTCTCGGTCACGCTTCCGACGACAACGCCGGATTTTCGCGCAAGGGGGCATATAATGCTTTCGCATTAAAACTGGACGTCCCAAACACAACTTCTGTGAACTGTGAGAGTTGTGACGAAACCAACTGTTATGTAGAATCACATTTAATGAAGTAATTATCGAGTAAGATGTGTTCGTGTTTTCGTGTGTGCGCAACACAATGCTTGGTAATTTATTTAGTTGCCGAATGTTTACTGGAATTTACACGG
Organism: Dermacentor andersoni; assembly: GCF_023375885.2. Lineage (NCBI taxonomy): Eukaryota > Metazoa > Arthropoda > Arachnida > Ixodida > Ixodidae > Dermacentor > Dermacentor andersoni. The sequence goes on from NC_092814.1 coordinate 249,680,891, forward strand.
CCGATAAAAATTCTAACCTCACTTGTTGTAACTGTTTCGCATTTTGCTATCGCAATCAACGCTTCGAATTTCGGGCGGGACTGCCATTTTTTCTTTACGTGCTTTTTGTATATATATTTTTTCTTTTGCCTCCTTTACTGCCGCAATCTTTTGATCCTGTGCTTCGCTTTGTGTATTATCTAAACTGATAGCCATCGCAGTGGCACAAATGGTAGTGCAACGCTCGCGTAATGCGGAGGTTGTCGGTACGTCAGTTTTAAAACTCCCCTATCTCCCCATGCATCGGCGGTGTCTGCATTCCTGCGCCTGTCGCCAGGTGGCGGAACTGTTTCATCCGGCTCCAGCTGACTGCCGCAACTGCCGTTCGCAGCCGTGCGCGCGGTTCGTTGGTATCGGGCTGCTGACGCGCGCTTACCTTTTAGAGTCACAGAATTAAGCATTTTATTTCGCAGGCTGTAAGTCCTGGTTATGCCGCTTGCCATAAATAGCATATTTATAATTCTGCACGCCATTGCAGCCTGGAAGAAAAAAAAGAGGCGGAGATCCTTCCGTACGCATAGCACGCGCCGCCCGATGCAGCTATACACTTTCAGCATTTGTGCCTTGTTGAAGAAATATGTGGCTGGAATGCATTCATTGTTACTCAATGTCATGTTAGAAACGCACACGATACCTTTTTCGTATTCAAATTTTATTGATCTCAACTAGCTTCCATTTAAACGAGAATGCCTCTAAAGCAACTTTGCCTTCTTCCTTGCTGCCTTTACTTGCACACTCTGGTGCCTTTGCTGCCTCAGAAACTTTGCATAAAGATGCATGCGTGTAACTAGATAAAACTTTATAATTCGGGCGCAAAGCTCTTCTGAGTGCGTGCAGCAGCCTACACGACGAGAGGTTTTTTCGAAAGTTCCTGCCCCATACTCCAAAACAAGTCACCAAACACTTTGTTGTCCTGTGTTATCTGTTCAATCACAGATTCAATGCCATTAAGCATTTGTAAAAGGGCGCTAGTTATGTGCTTTAAAGCACCAGGTACGAAAGACCTCATCTCTGTGAGGACAGCTGCTGGTGGGACATCACTGGCAGCAGTGATGGTTTCGAGCCAGTTCTCGCAGCTAGAAAACCTGCTGGCTTTCTTTACAACATAAGAACAGCTTCAAATGGAGTGGCACGATTGTAGTCATGCTGGTCATGCTGGTCATGCTGGTAATGCTGGTCTGGAACATTTCCTTAACTTTCCTCTTCATTTGCGTGCGGCATCTAGCACATATTGGCTGCACTGAAAAAGTTTCACACTTTTGTGAAATACTTCCAACGACAGTGTAACTCTGGCAGACACGCAGCTTATTTACTGAATCCACCAGGGAGGATATGTCAGTGACGTTGCGAATGCGCAGGTTTGTAAACGCCTTCGCTGCGCGCCCGTAAGCACTTGCCGTGGCCACATTATCTTCACCCACAGCAACACACTTCTCAATCCGCAGTAGCCTGTCTTCGGACTTGAGTGTGTAGAATGCGATGAATTTGTCGCCTCCTCTTCAACGACCATTTTTTTCCACGACCCCGGCATTTGAACACGTTCCATGTCGTTTAGGCTGCATTGCGTATCTTCAAAGCTTGAAAAACCGGCGTCCTGATCACCGCTGCACTGCATGTCGCTGTGCTGTTCAATTCTTCCGCGTATGCTGCATCGTACTTTGCGCTTCTTAACTGGAGGCTTTGTCATGTATGAAGGAAGATTAGGAAAAACTGACGAGGGTCGCACTTACCGCGAGGCATTTCCACTGTGTTCCCGTCAATTACGTGCACGTAATTTTTGAGGACATCCTGGTCGTGGAAGTCGCATACTCTCGACTTGGCTGATAACTCCCTGTCAGCACGCGGGATGGCTCGATTCCATGCAACGCGCAAGGCGTCGTCGCTGGGTGCAGAAAAGTAATGCCGTGACGAGCTGCTCGTGTCGTTCCGGTAGCCATTCGGGCAGCCCGGCACGCAACACGTGGGCATGGTGACCGCTTGCTAATCGCAAACATCAAGCGACCAAGACCAGCCCGCACGCATCCACCGCAGAAGTCGGAAAGGCCAACACGAGTCGCGACGCGCAGCTCCGTCGCAGTCGCGCCTGGTCGCGCCGGCGTAGCAGGTGGAGCCGGATTCGACGGCAGCGCCACTAAGCGCGAACCGGTGGTGGTTCCGCGCAACAGAGCGGAGTTTTAAAACTGACCCTATCTATAACGTTGGTCGGTACGACAGTATCCGCATTACGGCGAAGGCTCACCATTTGTGCCTCACCTCACCGGCGACATGTTTTTTCGTGCACATTAATTTCCGTTTCTTCGTTCCTTTCTAGATTTAAATTTCAACGCCAGCAGCTGATTTCATGTATGCTTTCCTTGGCTTCATTGTCTGTTGGCTTGAAACCTATGATAGCATCGGCGGAATTAGATGTGGTTGAAATTGAAATGTACAAGAAAAGGGAAGTGAACGAAAATAAAACCCCTGACGAACGGAAACTGTTGTGCAATAAAGCAAAGATTACCAAATCATTTTCACTCATCCACAGTCTGGCCCGTTGAACAACCCTACTAGGACCAGCCTTCGTCAACCCTAACGCACGCACGCACGCACGCACGCACGCACGCACACACACACACACGCACGCACACGCACACACACACACACACACACACACACACACACACGCACACACACACACACGCACACACGCACACGCACACGCACACGCACACACACATATATATATATATATATATATATATATATATATATATATATATATACAAAACAGCGTAGGTAACCTATGCATACAAACACGCGTAAATTCACCGAACTAAGAAAAAGCGCAGGAAGCGTATGAATACCAACGTGCGCAAACTCGTGAGCAAAAGTATAAGAACCACAGCGTCACCGAAAAAAAAACAGAATTTCTTCGTAATTAACACGCATAAACGGAAACTGACGAGTGCACTAGAAAATTGGTAATGTCAAGTTTCGCTTGCAATCTTTACTTTCAAGTTGCGTTCACAAAGGAGAAAATTTGTTTTCTCGCGCGATCCCTGGTCCGTATACTTTTGCTCACGGGTGTACATTCATCAGTGCCCAAGGGAAGGGCGTGGGAACTATGCGATGTAAAGACGCAGCCAGTGGAATGCAGGCGAGAGGGGTCAGCTGTTAGCATAGAGCGTGTCAGGGGTCGCAGCTGCCAGAAAAGTGTTTCCCTTAACTGTCCTTTGCGCCACTAAACACCACAGATTCACTCAAGGGTGTTTCTCTTTTTCTATGTTTGAAGTTACTGAACTTTCGTGAGATCACGAAGACGGTAAACACACCCCCACCTACCCATACTGTGACCTCCACTAACCTATTAGTTTCGCGAACTGCATGCCATTGCATTCTTTGCATAGGTGGTACCTTTTGTGTTTGCTGGCAAACTGTTTCTATACAAAGTATATGCGTGCATCAAAAATAAAATAAAAGATAAATAAAGAAATAATTCACCGACGATTATGATACTCCCTAATGCGAAATACGTGTTTTCATTTCGCGGTATATTGGCTGGCGCGGATAATCTGTCTCATACGGCACAAGAGTTGATATGTGGGCTTGTTGGTAATGCCTCTTCAAGGGGTGTACGGTAGCGCTGTGTGTCTCCCTATGTGTCTTCTTTTGTCCAGTCTTTTAATCGCGCTACCGTACACCCCTTGAGGATCATACGGCACGTTTCAAACGGAGTGAAGTGTGGCACGTCTGCCTCGCTAATCGGGAGACCGCGAGAGGCAGCGCGTGGGTGACGCGTGGGTATGAGTGACAGCAGCCGCCGCAGACAGACCTCCGCTGATGCAGTGCTTTGTTTCCATACAGACGACGCGCGCTACTCTGGCGCCATATCGTAGCCGTCGTCGCCGCACAGCCCGTCTTTCGCGGCACAACGCTTTTCTTCTCATGCTTTCGTTCAACCAACCACGATAGCGGCCCTTCGTCGCGGCGAAATTGTGCAACAAGTGTCAGCGGCGACAACACCCAAGGGAGCGTCACACCGAGCCCCTACACATAGCCGCTCGGCTTCGCCCCTTGCAGGAGCAGTGATTCCCGTCATACACTCTGGTACCGTGGACTGACCTCAGCAGCAGACGCCGCGGACAAGCGTAGCCCTCGCCACCTCACGGCACCCTGCATCACCCCCACCCCCCTCGGAAGCGCATATGAGATCGCCCACGCAGCAGCGGATGCTGTGGCTGCCGGCAACTCAGCGCATGCGCAGGCCGTCTCCCCTCCGTTTTTCCTCCGCTTTCCGCCTCATGTTTCCGCTGCACCTTCCTCCTGCGCTTTCCTCCTCCTGGTACACAACCGTGAACGTGCTGGTCTGGATGCTGCTTGAGTAGATGGCGAGGAATCAGCAGACGAGCGTCATCAAGCTTGCACAACATTTCCCGGCAGGCACAGTTGTTATGAGCGCAAATTCAAGCTAGTTGATCAGCCTCTTCATTTCCGGCGATTACTACGTGTGAAGGTATCCATTGAGAAACGACAGATGCCCCACGTGATGGAATGTTTCTTCAGAATCAGTAATGCTGCGCACAACTAAGCAATCAATCTGAGTCTGCTGTAACCTGCTAAAAGCAGCGCGGGAGTCCGTAAGGATGGCAATTTTCGATGTGATTAACTCCTCTTGCACGTATTTCAGTGCAACATTAATCGCCGTTAGCTCCGCTGACGTTGGCGAAGTTGGATGAGGTAATTGAAAGATACGTCGTACTTGAGTCGAAAGGCACAAGAAAGCTGCAGAGGCGCCTTGACCGTCGCTTTCAGTTTCAGTTTCAGTTTATTATTCGTTCATAACAATTTGTTACAAAATATGGTATACAGACAAGGGTCCCAAAGTCAGAGACTGCGCCGGGACCCTTGGATTAGAAGTTATACAAAAAAATAAAGCGGAATACAGAGCAGAGAAACAAATAATGAAATAAGCAAAATATAACCAAGAAACTGAGTGGCGACACACATAAAAGACAAAAGGAAGAGGAAAGATGCACAATCAATGGTAATTCCACAGCTTCTAAATAGCAATATAACATTGTAGGAAATTAATCAGACAGCAAATAATTCTTGAGTTCATATTTGAAAGAGTACAAGGTAGTTGACAACTTAATGGAATATGGAAGACTGTTCCAAAGTTTAAGCGCGCAAAAAGAGGAAGCCATCTTTCCGTAATTAGTATGACAAAAAGGCAACAAGAAATTTCCTTGTGCTGCAAACCTTGTGTTATTGTGATTAAAAAGGAGATCAGAACTAACAAAGTTGTAAGAAACTTGTTGAGTTAGTAATTTGAAAAATAATATCACTAAATGATAGTTAAACAAATCAGTAACTTGAAGAATGCGGTTTGTACGCAGTTGTGAAGAGGCGTTAGAGAAAAAATGGCTTCGCGTTATAATGCGGATAGCCTGATTTTGAATGTGCTGAATAGAGGAAAGATGACAATGATAAGTATTACCCCAAGAAGCGATACCATAAATGATATGACTATGAATGAAAGCGAAGTATAACGATAATAATGCTTCTTTCGAAAAAAATGCACGTGATTTGAGTAGTGCTCTAATGCCAAATGCTGTTTTTTGTGGTTAGTAAACTTAAGGGAGGATCTAATTTGATGCCGAGGAAAGAAACACAAGTGGAGGCAGGAATGTCATGCCCATTCAGAGTTATGGTCGGAGAGCAGGGTAAATGTCTCTGTGATGACTTAAATAACATGAATTGCGTTTTCGTAGGGTTTATAACTAGAAAATTGGCGTTACACCATTCAGTAATTTTTGAAAGATCACTGTTTAGTTTCAATGATAGCGAAAGTAATGATTTATCCGAGAGGGCAACAGTCGTATCGTCGGTGTATAATATAGGTAGGGTATAATTAAGGCAGTCAGGTAAATCATTCATATAAATGGAAAATAATAGTGGGCCTAAAATCGAGCCCTGAGGCACTCCTTAGTTAATAATTTTGCTTTCAGCGAAAGCCTCGCCTGCGTACACTGTTAATTCACGATTAAACAGATAACTTTTTAATAAATTAAGAGCTGGACCAGAAATGCCAACAGACTCCAGTTTAGTAAACAAAACTTTGTGGTTTATTGTATCAAAGGCTTTAGTAAAGTCTAAAAAGACCGAGCCAACAAAGTATCCGAGATCAAGTGAATGTCGAATATAATCAGTTAATGCTAGCAAAGCCAAGTTAGCCGAGCTTCCTGAACGAAAACCGAATTGACAGGGTTTCAGCAAGCTAAATTTGTTAAGGTAAATGTTAATACGACGAAGTATAAATTTTTCTACAACTTTACTAATTGAAGGTAAAATACATATGGGACGATAGTTCGCGACTTGAGCTTTGTCACCCTTTTTATGAACAGGAATGACTTTAGCTTTTTTTAGACTTCTAGGGAATATACCGCTTTTGAACATAAGGTTAATTAAATTACTGAGAGCATTAGAAATAGTCGGAGCAACAAGCTGTAAATGAAATGCGGAAATTCCATCAAAACCAGGACTTGTGTCCTTTAAGTTGAAAATCTCAGTAAGGACTTCTTCAGATGTTATAGAAAACAAAAAGAAAGATTTATCGCATCGGCTCGTATGATAAACAGAAGGAACATGGGTAGTATTATAAATTTCATAAAAGTGATTACTGAACGCACGAGCAATGCTAGGCGGGTCAGTGATAGTCACATTATTGTAGATTACTTTTTCAATGGAACTGCCAGAACGCGGTACATTCAGAAACTCGTTGATAAGCTGCCATTGTTTTTTTGGATGAAACTTATTTTTCATGAATTCATTTTCGTAATATTGCCTTTTAGATTTCTTCAATAAATTACTCAACATGTTGCAATACTTCTTATAGCGTAATGCTAAATTCACATTGAAAGGCTGTTTTTTAGTCTTCCTATACATGTTTTCTTTTTTCCTCATGCTCACAAGTAGCACATTAGTGATCCAGGGATTATGCAGAAATTTAAATTTCTTTTTGGACTTAACAGTGACAGTGTTAGCATGAACAGCTTTTAAAAGTAAAGAGGAAAATAACTGAAGCGCTTCTTCTGGATTTAGTTTGGTAGCTATAACTGTCCAGTCAATTTTGTCAATTGCATCAACAAAATTTATAATATCAAGACGAGACGTAAGGTAACAGGGATCTGACCTAGGAGGGTTAGATTTGAATGTGACGAATACAGGGTAATGATCTGATATGTCTATGTCAATTACACCAGACTTTGGTGAAGGCGAAATATTAGTGAGGGCATGGTCTAAAAGGGAGCTGCTTCCTTGAGTTGAAATCCTGGTGGCCGAAGTTATTAATTGCTCAAGCCCAAAGCCAGAAAAACAGTCCGAATAAGCGCATACAGTACTATTGTCGATATCGAGCAAGTTAATATTTATATTACCTACAATTAGGACAGGCTTGTTTTCACTAGTAATTGTTTGAAGAACTAAGCTAAGATGACGAAGGAAATCAGGTATGGAAGAAGATGGAGAACGGTAAATACAGCCAATAATAATTCCGCCACAATAATTTGGAAAAGACAAGGCATCGGTTTCGATCCAAACAGTTTCGCAGTGAAATATATCTATGGAAAGGTCCAGTCTACGTTTATATTTAATGTGGGGTGCGACGAAAATCGCGCTACCACCATGTTGATATGCAACACGGTTACAATACTCAGCCTGACAGGCACGGAACCCGTATAAATTGCTATCAGCCGGGCCAAGCCGTGTCTCAGTTATGCAGATGAATGAAAAAGTGTGGGAAAGAGAGTCAATGAATGAAGATATGTTATCATGACTCTTACGCAAACTTCGTGCATTGAAGTGAAGCAATGAACAACCAACAGATTTAAGCAGTGACGTAGCTTCAGAAGGTGAAAACAAAGACATGTTTGAGGGAATGATTGGATGCCTAAAACAGAGACTAATCACAAATCAGGTTAAGTGATGACGCTGAGGTCAGACTCAGAGCTTATTAAGAACACTTTGCTATTTTCAGTCTTGCGTGCTTTAATCTGACAGTTGTCTGTCCAAATGAACTGCCACTTATGCTGCTTCTTTAGAGCAAGAGCTCGGCTGAACAGACGTTTGTTCTCAAATGTGAGGTGCTCATTGACATATATAGGGCTATCACTATTACCAGAGAGCCCAATCATGGAGGTTCCCAGGCGCGCCTTTCGAGCCTTACGAAGGAAGTCATTCTTCTTGACACGGGAGCAAAATCAAACGATTAAATTTTTATGGGGTGATTTGCTAGAGACCCGATGAACTGTGCCGATGTCCGCCACATCAATTTGACAGTCAATTGCATCAGCGACAGTGCTCAAAATGGCAGAGCAATCCTCTCCTTGCGTTGACGGGATGCCTTTAATTTCAATATTGTTCAGCCTGCTGTACTGTTCCATTGATGCAATTCTTTTTGTCAGGGATTCATTTTGTGCTGTCAAAGCCTTGTTTGTAGCGGACAGTCCATCAAACGTAGTCCTCATTTCTTCATACTGCTGACTGATAAAGCGTACACTATCAGCAAGTTTAGAAATATTGCCAGGGCCCTGCTCTTCAAGTTTTTGTACAATCCTTGCAGCAATCTCTTCAACAACAGAATCCAGTTTGCCCTCAAGCAAGGATTCGAGCCGCTAAATCTTTTTGCATAGCTCAGCATTAGTAGGCATCTCACAGCCGAAGAAGTAGACACAGCCAAAAACCAAAAACCAGTGAGCAGCAGTGGCAAAAAGAACCGTGACGTAAGAAAATTTCCAGGAACAAATGAAGACCAACCTGCAGTCAGTAGAAGTAGCAGGAATTAGTGTTCGTTCTCGTTGTTGCGACTGCTGCTCAATGTACAGATACATCTGTGAATACTTAAAGGCAATCTGGAAATCTTTCGAAGATGTCAGACTGAGCCAACTGGAATATTGCCGAAACAGGCATATCAGACTTTTTGTGTACGGCAGGGACTGTGAAGTAACTGGGGGATACGTGTTTCGTGATATCTTTTGGAGGCGAAGGCGTAACTGAAGCAGCATGTTCAGAAATGTCAGTGATATTCATAAATAATGCCGCCATTTTCCCCATGCGAAATAACGGGCGGTGAATGAGACGATCAAGGAGCGATTGACCATTCTATGCGCGGTGCAGACGCTCAATATGATATAGAGCTCTCTGGTCTGCTTGCAGCCTCAAGGGTAACTGATGCGCTTCAGTGAGCAATGCTAAAAATGGCACCTCACGAGGTAATCCAAGCATTAGTCGAAGGGCAACACGATGATCTCGTTCCAGTTGGGCCATCAAATTAGATGGTACGTTCAAGACTGGTAACGCATACATCATGCCTGAGAGTACAGATGACTAGTGCACCTGCAGAGCCGTTGTTTGGTCGCAGCCAGCACCTCTAGCAGTCAAGGCGGCCACATACTTAAGGAAGCAGTGTGATTTGCATCGTACAAATTTAGCGGCAGGACGCCAAGAGATGCGATCATCCACACTTAACCCCAAATAACGGTGTTGTCGCACCCAGCTTAGATGCGTTTCGTCAAGGTACAGTGGGCTCATTGTTCGACGAGCGCGTTGTTTAGGGTGATATGTTATTGCAGCCGACTTAGCAGGTGATATGTGCAGAACAACTTCAACCAAGTACTTCGAAGTCGCGTTTAGAGCTCTTTGTAAGCTTGCCCGAAGCCGCGGACCATGGTGCGAAGCGCCGCTTATTCACAGAGCAATGTCATCGGCGTAGATAGCTACGCTCACAGGGAAGCCACTGTCTCGAGGGAAGCGACTTGGAAAAGCGGAAAGTACGGTGTTAGGCTGAAGTTAGGCTTCACAACATTGGCGCGCTCGTCAGCGACCTTTGCGGAATTCTCCTGTGGAAGGCTTCCCGTTCGGCTTCGCAGTGTGTTACCGGCATAGGTGAACACAAGCGCTCGTATTTTCTTCGGTTTCCGAGGCTACACGGGTGAACAGCTTAGGCCTCGGAGTCCAGCACAGGCAGACATTCGCCCGGTTTGCCTACTTGGTGATTCGAACGTCGTCGATACATTAGCGTAGTCACTTCGAGAAACTAATCCTCATATTCCCTTAGCCTGTATTATTACATAAAACATGCAACAAATACGCTTTTGTATCTTTGTACTATTGTGCTGTCGCTTCGCTTGTTGCAAAAAGCACGAGCTGCCGTGGCCAGCTTGCGCCACGCGAGCGCACACGATCACGTTGTGCGGGCGGAAGTTTTCGAAGCCAGAGTTTGAGTTCTGCTCAAGCTGTTCAACTCCACAATGAAAACCGGATCGTGCGCTAAGAGCGGCCCGTAAGAACAGATGCCCCAGAATCTTGACAGCGAAGATATTTTTGCCAAAGGCCAATGTCAAAAGATCCTTGAGAACAAAAAGCTTTGCGAATTAGAGCCAACGGCATTGTCAAGTTGAAATAAGCATAATTTTATGACGCCGCAAAAGGTGAAATAAATGAATGAACATAATTGTGGTTGGAGCTGCGCCTCGGAGCACTATAATTCGAGAACACATACGTTGCAGCCACCTCCCTGGCACGTTCCACCAGCCATTGCTGCTGACTGCTGGTGGTGCTGGTGATGGTCAGCCGCTCCTTATAGCATCAGAAAAGTGACTATGTGTGGATGTTCAGCGTTTGCTTTACTAACGATTGCTATCACCAACATTGATGCAAAATAGAGTACTTAATGACTAGTCGCTCCATGGGTAGAGAACGCAAAATGAAGTGTTAAAAAGACTGAATACATGAAAGAACTCTCGTAATAAACAATACTCTACTATTAAGACGAACGGAGCTTCGGCAACCGATAAGATAACAAAATAGTAGACGATGGTCTCACAAGCACATATGCGATCGAGAACTCCGGTTACGTACATTGTCTAGTCGACTGGAATGTGATGCGAATGATCAAAACGAATTGTTAAGTGAAAAATCAAGTTATAAATGTACAACGCACAAGCGTAAACGTACAATTATACAACGCCTAGTATCCGCTATCTCAACGTTAAATCGATATTTTGTACTCGTATCATTTCGAAGCGTTTTCATCGCCATCCGCCACGAAAAGGTGGAATGCTCGCCTTAAGTACTGCTATAAAGTGGGTGAGAGAGATGGATATAGGGAGGAAACTAGCCATCCCACAGTTGGACATATCATGCATACGGAGTGAAGGCTGCGGGAAGCGAAAGAGAGAGACGTTCAGACAGCACACGTGCACTAGACAAGACACAACGTGCAGACAGTATGTGGAGGCTTTTCAGCACCTGCTCTGCCACTGTTTACACTTCCAAGGAAAACGCCGGGCCCTCTCATGTGCTATACGCCGATTAGACTATCGACGTTTTATCAAAGCTAAGGTCCTGGAAGCCTGGCCTGACCCCTTCTCCACGAGTGCTTCTTCAGAAACTGAAGGCAACACACGTGAGTGGCAGTAGGTCTAACCCACTCATTTGTGTTTGCAGTCTTATAGTTTTCTCACTACTGCAGCTCGAAAAGTGCCAAAGTTCGACGACGCGATGTTTGTATTTCGTCCCTCGCAACTTCCCCTACGCAACAAGGGTCGCACTTTTGAGTTCATAATCTGATATGCGTTTTAGAAGTAAAGCTTTACGTCACTCAGCTTAATGAGGCCGAAAATTGAGAAGCCAAAGACATTAAAGAGCTAAGGCCAAGTGGTCTGAAGTACTACCGCTGCCACAGAATACCAAACAAGCCTGGCAAAATAATTACGGGGCACATCAGATGGATGCGTTAAATTTCATATCCTACGTTTCTAACGTTTAAATTTTGCTTTCCACATACGCACTCCTTAACATTGTTACGCAGCCTTGCTCCTTACTTGATGTGCACCTTTAACGCTCAGAAATTGTAACGCACAAACCGCGAGGAGACTCAAGAAAAGTGAAATGCTCGTTGACTGATGTTAGTGAAGATACCCACTGGCTGCTGTTTAAACTAGGAAAGATGGTAAAGATAAGGTGTTTAATAATTAGGAGCCCGTTAATAGCATCCTTGTTGCGCATATAACCATGCCAAGGTTTTCTAAAAGCAAGAAAAGTAAATTAAAACTGACATGTCATATATGGTAACCGAAGTCACGACCTCAGCATGTTGCGTGTCGTGTTCTTGCCAATCGAACCTTTTCAGGGTATCTGTAGGGATGTCTGTATATCCCAGCCTTGAAACAAATAGTCAGCGCCGCTCCCAGCTACGGCAGCGAATGAGCAGAATCACCCTATATTTTCTGGAAAAGGCAGGGGTACATTGCTTTCTTTCAAATTGAATTTTTTTTTTTTTTGCTCCACTATAAGGAATGTTCGAACAAGAAGCATACTGTAACAGAATGGATAACTGGGTTTGTTGGTTTACTTGCATCTTGATACTGTAAAAGGGCACAAAGACGAGAACGAAGAGAGTGAACAGGACGAGGCGCGCCCAGTATTGTCCACTCTCTTCGTTCTCGTCTTCGTGCGCTTTTACAGTTTCAAGATCCAACAAGAAGCGTGGTGGAAGTTACAAGGTGGCAGTGGCTGTCTCTTATTTACTGAGACAATGTTGCGCGTGGCTTCTTTGCATATTTACATAAATATCCACGCTTATGGAAGCAAAACGCCGGCAGCTACATACATCTGTACTGGTAAGGCCGGAGCAAGCGACATGTGTGGGTTGTGGATTCGGCTCCGGACGGTGACATGTTGCTTTTCCATCACCGTTCTCCTTTTCTACAATGATCTTCATTGGGGATTAAAAAAAAAGAAAAAAAAAGAAAACTAAACACAGAGCTAACGACGCCAAGTATTGAAACACTTCAGGTCGCCTGCAGTTTCTTTTCTTTTCTTTTTAGTTGTTGGCTTCTTTGGTAGCTTAATATGTAAACTTCTCCAATACATCTACTCACCTGGAATATATAAGTCTCGTCGAACACAGGATTGCAAGTTTTCTTCTTGAATTTCGTCTGCTGATACCTTCGCTCGTCGGGCAGTAGTTGAATTCTGCAATGAGCCAATGAAAGAGAAAACTGTTATTTAGTCAACTACTGCATTCTACCACAGGGCACCGATTCCTTACTCCGCCCATTCAAAGCATTCCGAACAGAGTTGACAATCTTTAGTGCGCAGATTGCCGGGAACGAATTAGGTAATTTTGCTCCGCAGCTGTAACCGCTGAATACGTGAACTGGGCCGCACTGGGCATTAACGCTGGGAGTGTAAGCGCCAGCGACATCGTGTGGCTCTTAACACTTCAAGCCGGCATTAGGCCTCCAAAAGGTATGTGCTGATATGACAAGTAAGGTAGCTGTTCTAAACGTTTGTTCTCGTTCAGGAATTAAAGACAGCGTTTAGGAACATTGTAGTGCCCACTCATCAATTAGGCGGTGTCGCGGAGAGACAGATAATGTGTACGCGCAACGAAACGCTCCATATGATTATACTTTCAGGCCTCAACTCAAGCTTCTGCATCGCACAACAAAGTGCCGAAGTAAACCCCTCAGAATTCACTTGATTTAACTTGCTGCGCCAGTCGTTTTGCGTACGCAGTTACGCGCTAGTTCATCTTTCCCTTCTTTTCATCAAAAGCAGCAGGCTGAAGGCAAGGCGTGGAAGCTTCTGTAGTCGTTGCAAGAATGGGGAAAAACATGTACAACATGAAATAAAAGCACGATGAACAGGCGCTACCTTTCAACTGAACATTCCATGCCCGCGTTATGAAAGGCATATCCTTTACACGCGCATGCGCATCTGCGTCAAGCAAAATGAGAACTAAATAATATGGAAGAAAGGAAAGAATAGAAAAGGTGGCTATGTTGTGGTGATAGACTCCTCAAGAAAACGTATATCCGTTCCGTACAAAGAAAAAAGAAGGGTCACTAATGCGCCCCGACCTCCTCCTGTTTGTAATAACATGAAATTAAATGAGTGACTGGTGCCTGTTGGTGGCACCGGCTTCTCCTGATCGTGTGGCAAACAAAATGAGATTCCTAAAAGCACAGAACAACACTGAATACAGCCATAGAGCACAAACGCATACAACGTTCTGCACGCGATTATATAGGAAGTCGCAGAAAATAGTATACAAGAACACACACAAACAGGTACAAACGTGTGTTAAACCACATAGTTCTATAATTTAATGCAAGCACTTGAAATAGTCGTGGTATTGTAAGAGGAGTGGGCCATAAGTACACTTTATATACAATATAACTGCAAACCATCATATAACTAACGTAATTTTTCATGGCGCATATGTCATCTGAAGTATAACAACACATTTTTTTTTTTATTAGAAGACGCGAAGATTTAGTGTGAACCTAGCAAGTTCGTATTGTATCGTAAATATCTGTTTTTAGCGCGGACTTGCTGATTTGTAAACGCCGATCATGTTTAAATTTTTGTTAAACTTCCCAATATCAGGGATACTTTTGTAAAATAGGTCAGGCCCTAAATCAGAATTCTTCTAGCTATAGAATCCGAAGAATTCAACTGTGTTAATAGTCTCAAATGCAACAAATTTTGTTCAAATCAGTCCAGCATTTCCGTGTTTTACATTCACTTGATAAGGGAAATTGGAGTTGGCCCAAATGTACAGCTTTCTGTTATTTCGAGACATGTTGCGCATAAAACGTACTCATTCTAGCCGACGCGTCTTCCGCGTGGCACCATGATGTTCTTTAGGCCATTTATTTATCTTCGTAACAAACGTTCGTATACAATGCCTATTATGCGCCAAATGGCAAGTCCACTCAACTTACCTATAGTTTCTTTAGATATCCTCTTACTTATGTCGGGCAGTATAAGGTTGCGCTAATTTATGTCATTCTACAACTCGGCCTTTGAAAGCATGGTGGAGCCGGAGCACCTTTCGCAGCTCCGGAACGGGATGGTAGACTTCATCTTTACAGACAGCGATCCTGGCGGGGTTCGATAACTCGAAAGGGACAGCAGTGGCGTCACTGAAGATTGTGACAGCAATGAAAGCCGGCAATCGCAACGGCGATATGCCTCCCGCAGCCGCCACGAAGCCAAATAGCTCTTCTCACAGATATATCACCCGCCGTGGTTGCTCAGTGGCTATGGTGTTGGGCTGCTGAGCACGACGTCGCGGGATCGAATCCCGGCCACGGCGGCCGCATTTCGATGGGGGCGAAATGCGAAAACACCCGTGTGCTTAGATTTAGGTGCACGTTAAAGAACCCCAGGTGGTCGAAATTTCCGGAGTCCTCCACTACGGCATGCCTCTTAATCAGAAAGTGGTTTTGGCATGTAAAACCCCATAATTTATTTTTATCTCACAGATATATCGAAGAACAAGTGTGATATAAAAGAACGTATTGAAGCGTAAAAGAAAGCGAAACGCGATGAACAACAGGCGACCCTCCATAACGACGTTGATTGCTGTGTGAGCTAGTATACAGGGTGTCCGACATAACTGGAGCAAAGAATTTAAACATGAAAGGCGCGTCGGAAGCGAATTGAACCAAACGAACACTACTCGCAATAGCCTATAGTAACAGCGCGGAAAGCGATGCAGCAGAAGGTCAGCCGCACGGGTGTCTAAATCGCACCCCTGCACAGAGCACACTTTCTTTAGAGGCCGACGAACGCTCTGGTTGTAGAGTGCTGGTCTCATCGTCAGACGCCAAGCCCGTCGGCCAGCGCAGCCGCACGAAAGACAGCTGAAGTAAAAAATTATCTGCTAGTCGTAACTTACAACTTTTCACTGAACAGGTTAAAAAACGATGACACTATCGGCGCCGGCAAATTCAGACATTCCCAAGCAAAACAACATGCGGGAGGGGGGCGTATTGTAATAGGTGAAATTTACGAGCGCGCCTTTTTGCGCATTTCAAGAGCTGCATTGCATTGCAAGTGATAGTGGCGTTATCGCCCCTCTTATGGTGGGCGCTGAAAAGCAGTATTTATTGATAATGATGAAGTAAGATAGAGTTTTCTTTTCTTTTCTCGCCACGCGTAAAATAAAATTGATTCGGCATTTTATTATTGTTGAATGAATCAAACTGCGTCCCGCTTTGATTGAAAAACGTTCAGTAATTTCATTCTAGTACGCTACGTAGAAATCGTGCGACGCAGTACCAACTTCATGATTGCCCAAGTTAATCGTGCTTTAACATTTCTTCACCGGAGTACACATATAATCGTATTTTTACATACACCACCTGACATATCCATACATACGCATGATTGCGTAACACGTAGTAGCTGATGACGTCACAACCTTTCGTTTACGCTCGTTCATTGCTTATGTAGGAATCAACGATTGCCATGTTGTAAACTCGCGTCGAACGGCCGGCGTAGAAATCATGCCGTTGCCGCCATACGATCGTCTTCAACGTGGTCGTCGTCGTGCAGCTGTATTCACTGACATGTACGCTCGCGACCCACACACACAACTACGTACTCAATTTACACAAACACGTTGGTCTACCTGGCAGCGCTTTGCGGAACCCCACACAATGCTAGATAGCCAGGAACATGCGCCATGCTTCGTATCGACGATTCCGACGGTACGTGGCGTCCAATTTCATGTCTCAAGAGGACAAGGAAAGCGCGAATGCAGCCGCGTTGTTAGTCATGCAAAAAGCATGGCCGAGAATAGCGTTACCTGGAATTTACTGGAGAAGCAGGCATATAAAGCTCTTGGTCGCCTTGCTTTTTGATAAGGTCCTTTGATACTTTGTCTTCTGGTCAAGAAACTTCTCCCAAAGTTTCACACAGAGACAGGAAGTGCCACCAGAGGCGCCAACGTCAGCAGCAGGAGTCGGCCGCGCTCGGCTGGCCGAGGCCAGGCGCTCTCCCGAATCTTTCTCCAGCAAAAACGCCTGCCGCACCTTTTTTCTTTATCTCTCTTTTAAGGCGAAAGCCTTAAGTGGCTCCTACCCCGATGGTCTGGAAAACGCGGCGCGCGGTACAGAAAGTCATGTGCACTCGCCTCGCGAAGACACGCGCTCGTGCGACTGCTCGCGCGTTCGTCTTCGTCGGCTTCTTCCACAGCTGCCTCTGATGCCGCTCATCATGCCAAAATAAGGGCAAGGTTACTTAAGATAGAGTTAATTCAGGAGCTAGAACCCGCGACCTTCGGTGGGACTCAAACCCTCGACCTTATGTAGAAGTCCAACCCGCGACCTTTGATTCAAAGGCGAAATTAATTAAGGTAAAGTCAATTATCTTGAGCTAATTAAGGCACTTGAACCCACGGCCTTTGGTGGGAGAAAAGAGATAAGAAGTAACAACGCATTAGAGTAAGAATGTCAAGTAATTTAATAAATGTCCATTGAGTGCGCAGGCTTTCACCTTCACCCTCCTTGGCGAATGCTAAAGTTACTGTGAATTTTTCTTTTCTTTTTCATTTTTGTATTTTAAGCGAAGCTTTCTTTGTCTACCGTTCCATCGTTTCGCCTCGGTCGGTCGGTCGTTGGTCGGGTTCTCGCCGCGTAAATTCGCACGCACTTTACAAAAAAATAAAAAATAAAAATAAGAATAATAAAATAAATAAAAAAAGATGCGCTCCTGCCGGTGGAATTCGAACCACTGCATCCCAGAGCAGCAGCCCGATGCTTGAACCATTAGGTCTTCACCACTTCCTTTTTCTTTCGTGGTATTTATTGCAAATATAATACGTACTTGCGCAAGGTATTTAAATAGCGGCTAAAACTGTCATAGCCGATGATTAGGCCACAAGCACACTTTTTCTGTTCTCTTTACTGCACAGAAATATGAGTAATGTCATGTGTAATGGATTACATTACATTCAGAGAAGCACCCGTACACTTATCTCGCGCCAACACCAACTTCCTTTCTGCGATAACCACCGCGCGTTGATTGAAAACAAATTCTGGTGCTTTCCATGACAAAACCAAGATATGATTGTGAGGCACGCCGTAGTGGGAAACTCCAGAATAATTTTGACCACATGGGATTCTTTAACTTCATGATGATGATGATATGTGGTGTTTAATGGCGCAAGGGCCAGGTGTGGCCAAAGAGCGCCATGACAAGTGGTGATGTTGACGATGTATTATGGAGATGTGACTTGGCTGTAAAGTGGCCTAAAAATAGTTGCTGTAAAGTGCATAAAATCTACGTGATATAAAATTATGGCGATGACTAATGACGAATACTATGAACATTAAAATCCATCGTAAAAGAATGACATAGAATTGAAAGTATATGAGATGGTTAAAATAGCTGGAGCACTGTTGCCTCGCCGGAGCCCTTGAAACACAAGGGCCTAGAGGCACGTGCTATACGAAAGAACTATCACAGCGCCATCCTCTGAAGAGAGGAGGCGCTACGAACATGTGGGGCTAACAACATGCAATACAACATCTTTCAGATAACTTAAAAGTGCATTGGTGTCAAATAGCGGTTCTGGGCCGAGTAACATTAATGGGTGAAGGGGAATGTGCTGCCGATATGCTAAGGGAAAATGTCTCTTTCTCTCAGATTCGGCTTCCCGACACTCCAGGAGGACGTGGAGTACGGTCAGCCTCTCCCCGCATCTACCACAGGATGGAGGCTCACTTCCGGTTAGTAGAAAATTATGTGTGCCAAACGTGTGTCCTATTCTGAGACGACACAATAGGACATCTGTTCGCCGCGATTTTGTAGTAGAGGGCCAGAATCCTAACTGTGGTTTTATCAGGTGGAGCTTATTATCTGTTTCCGCTTCCCACATGCGTTGCCAGTGGTCTCGCAATCTCCTTCGCAAGAAAGGCCTCAGATCTGTGACAGGCACCTCAGCGGTAGGGTTAACGGCTTGCGATGCTATAGACGTGGCCATCTCGTCCGCCAGAACGTTGCCTTCAATTCCCCTGTGGCCAGGTACCCAGCATATTATGATATGCTGCTTAGATGAGTACGCTTTGCACAAGACCGAATATAATTCATTAAATACGGGATTTTTATGTTTGCTGAGTGACATTAAGGCCTTCACGACGCTGAGAGAGTCTGTATAGATCGCCGTTCTTGGAAGTTTCGATTTTCTTATGTGCTTTACAGCAGAGAGTAATGCGTAGGCCTCGGCCGTAAAAATACTTGTTTCCGGATGCAGTACATCGGATTCCGAAAACGATGGGCCGACGGCTGCATAGGATACCCCGGCATTTGACTTCGAAGCGTCTGTGTAGAACTCTGCGCAGGAGTGCTTGTGCTGGAGTTCTAGGAAATGCATTCGGATTTCGGCCTCAGGAGCGCGCTTTGTAACTTTTATAAAGGATATGTCACATTGTATCACCTGCCACTCCCAAGGAGGTAAGAGCTTGGTTAGGTGCATTAAGCGATGCTCGAGGAGTGGGACATGCATTTCATCGCTAAGCTCCTTCACACGCAGCGAGAAAGGCTGTCTTATGGAGGGACGATTGCTGAAAAGTGTAGCGCACGTCATATCAGTAACGGTATCAAAACATGGATGTTCAGGATTAGAGCGTACTTTAAGGAAATATGTATAGCTAATGTATGATCTCTGTAGGTGGAGAGACCATTCATTTGATTCTACATATAGGCTTTGTATGGGACTCGTTCTGAAAGCACCAGTGGCCAATCGGATTCCTAGGTGGTGGACAGGATCTAGGATCTTTAGTGCGCTCGGGGCGGCAGAGTTATATACTACAGCACCATAATCCAATCGAGACCGAATTAGGCTCTTGTATAGGTTCATTAAGCACTTCCTATCACTACCCCATGTAGTCTGGGATAGGAGTTTCATTAAGTTCATTGTTTTTAGACATTTTTCTTTCAGATATTTAATGTGTGGAATGAAAGTGAGTCTGTAGTCAAGTATGATACCTAAGAATTTGTGCTGTTTGCTGATAGGTATTCGTTGTCCACACAGTTCTAAGGAAGGATCCGGAACCAGGCCTCTCTTTCTTGTAAAAAGAACACAAGAGCTTTTGTTAGGATTGATCTTAAATCCATTCTTGTCTGCCCACATTGAGACTTTGTTCAGGCCGTGCTGTACCTGTCTCTCGCACACTGCGAGGTTACAGGATTTGAAAGCTATTTGTATGTCGTCCACGTAGACAGAATAAAAGATTGCCGGTGGTAATGAAGCGCGAAGCGTGTTCATCTTCACGATGAAGAGTGTGCAGCTGAGCACGCCTCCTTGCGGTACACCAGTTTCTTGCGTAAAAGGACGCGAAAGTACATTTCCTACTTTTACCCGGAAGGTACGACTGGACAGATAGCTTTCTATTAGGTTAAGCATATTTCCATGGATACCCATTTCTAACAAGTCTCTTAGGATTCCGTAACGCCACGTCGTATCGTACGCCTTCTCCATATCGAGGAATATGGATAAGAAGAATTGTTTGTGTACAAATGCGTCCCGGATATTTGCTTCTACACGTACAAGATGGTCAGTTGTGGAGCGCCCTTCTCGGAAGCCGCACTGATATGGATCAAGGATTTTGCTCAGTTCAAGGAAATGGATGAGTCGCCGATTAATCATTTTTTCAAACACCTTACAGATGCAACTTGTGAGGGCTATCGGGCGGTAGCTTGCGACTGAGGAAGGGTCCTTGCCTTGTTTCAAAACAGGGACCACAATGGCTTCCTTCCATGCGGTTGGAAGGTACCCTGCATCCCAAATGGTGTTGAAAAGTGTGAGTAGTGTAACCTGCGTGTCATTATGTAAGTTTTTGAGCATTTCATACATGATTCTATCAGATCCTGGTGCGGAGCTGTTGCATACGCTCAAGGCAGCTCTCAATTCAGCAATACAAAAAGGACGGTTGTAAGGCTCATTCTCTCGACCTTTTCTTCTTAATGGCTTACGTTCTTCTGTTTCTTTGTATTTGAGAAAGGACTGTGTATAATTTGTTGGACTTGACACGCTCTCAAAATATTCCCCAAGTGAGTCTGCCTGGTCTTGCAGTGTATCGCCCTGTGTGTTTACCAGGGGGAGTGAATGTGTTTGCCGCCCTCTAATCCTATTTACTCTGTTCCAGGCTTTGGCCTCATCCCTAAACGAGTTAATACTCGATAAAAACTTGTGCCAGCTTTCTCTTCTGGCCTGTCGTCGGGTTCTCCTACCTTGGGATTTTATTTTTTTAAAGTTGACAAGATTCTCAGCGGTGGGAGAAGCTCGCAGCAACCCCCACGCCTTGTTCTGATTCTTACGGGCGGTCCGACATTCGCTGTTCCACCATGGTACACGTGGTTTGCATGCCAAACCACTTACTTCGGATATGCATTTTGACGCGGCATCTATTATGAATGCTGTAAGATAATCCACAGCAGCATCAATTTCTAAAGAAGACAGGTCCGCCCATGAGATGCTAGAGAGAGATCGAAATTTCTGCCAGTCGGCTGTGTCTATCTTCCACCTAGGAGCTTGTTGAGGATATTCGTTTTCTTTGGATGTTCTTATCAGTATGGGGAAGTGGTCGCTCCCGTAAGGATTGTTCATAACTTCCCATTGGAGTTCAGGTAGTATACACGGGGAAACTAGGCTGAGGTCAATTGATGAAAATGTTCTGTTGGCGAGAGAATAATATGTGGGTGCCATCTTATTCAGCAGGCATGCACCAGAAGAGAAGAGGAACTGTTCAACAAGACGACCTCGCGCATCTATACGAGAGTCGCCCCACAGGCTGTTGTGCGCATTGAAATCTCCAAGTACAACGTAAGGTTCTGGCAATTCATCTATGAAGGACTGAAATTCATGTTTGCTTAGTTTGTACTGTGGGGGTATATAAATCGAACAAATAGTGATAAGTTTGTTTAGCAAAACAATTCGAACCGCCACTGCTTCAAGGGCCGTTCGTAGCTGTAAATGTTGACATGCTATGCTCTTTTGGATTACTATTGCAACACCTCCCGATGATGCGATTGCATCATCGCGATCTTTGCGAAAAGTAACATGCTGTCGGAGAAAGTTTGTGTGTTTGGATTTTAAATGTGTTTCCTGTAAACACAGCACTTTTGGATTGTGTTGGTGGATCAGTTCTTGTACATCATCAAGATTTCTAAGGAAACCTCTGACGTTCCATTGTATGATTTGTGTATCCATATTTAATGTAAATTAGTGCTGTGTGTACGGAAACGGAAAGATGCCTTAGATTACAGAGCCCTTTCGAGGCCCTGTAATAGGTGTTTTGTTCTTTTTTGAAGCGTTCGAGCGATTCTCGACGTTCCTTAGGCGCCTGGTGCGCCTTGAGGATAGGTGTGGTGTCCATTGCCTCTTGTCAGGCGCCGGACACGTGCTCTTGCGAGCGGGAAGTTTTCAGAGGGAGTCCCGCCTTGGAGGGCAAGACCCCTGCGCCCACCAGCCCGGAGGTCGATGGGGCTCCCAGAGGGATTTGGCTGCGCTTGCCGTTGCCAGCGCTGGAAGGGGCCTCGGAGGCTGGGGCAGCCTCGGCTGCGTCCACCTTCGGGGTCGATGGCCCCGTCTGCTGGGTAGACGGAGCAGCGCTAGCTGCAACCGCCGCGGGGGCAGATGGCGTAACTGCCGACTCACTGCCTGTGGGTCGGACAGCCGCTGGAGGCCGTTGTGGCGCTGCCCCCTTACGCGCCACATCGGCAAAGCTACTCTTAGACAGGTATGACACCCGCCTACGTGCCTCCTTGAAAGATACGTTTTCTTTGACTTTGATTGTCACAATCTCTTTTTCTCTTTTCCAGGACGGGCAGGCGCGCGAGTATGCGGCGTGCTCGCCATCACAGTTGACACAGTGTGGAGTCTTCTGGCATGTTTCGGAGGAATGTTCAGTGTCACTACACTTGGCACATGTCAGCCGGCCTCGACAGTTCTGTGAACTGTGGCCGAACCTTTGGCACTTAAAACATCTGAGAGGATTGGGCACGTATGGCCTAACACGAAGTTTGATATAACCGGCCTCGATGGACTCGGGGAGGACACTTGAACCGAAAGTGAGTATCAGGTGTTTCGTGTTGATCTCTTTACCGTCTCGCCTGATCTTAATTCGCTTTACATTTATGACATTCTGTTCACTGAAGCCGTCCAAGAGTTCAGCTTCAGTGAGCTCTAGCATGTCATCGTCCGAGACAACGCCGCGGGTGGTGTTCATGGTACGGTGCGGAGTTACTGTTATTTGGGTCTCCCCAAATGAGACAAGTTTCGGCAGTTTCTCGTACTGCTTCTTATCGTGGAGCTCCAAGAGAAGATCACCACTTGTCATTCTCGACGCCTTATATCCTGTTCCAAAAACTTCAGTCAAAGCCTTCGAAACAAGGAACGGTGAAATGTTACGCACTAGTTTGTCTGGGTTTTCTGAGTGAATCACATGGTATTTAGGAAAGTTCTGGACTTGTCGTCCGAAAAACTGAAAGAGATCTTCGGTGCGCCCTCGTTTGTGAGGGCGATCAGGGAGTTTGGGGAAAGAAGTTTCCATGAAATATATAAAAATTCGGCAACAGCGCCGACCACCCACCACGGAGCCCAACGAGGGGACGCGGCAGAGCTTGCATCCAAGTCTGCACGACGCCAGTCGTACGCCGTCACTATAACCGAATATGGTGTACCCAAGGTTGGATAGCCACACAGGGTTAACCCTTGCCGCCAAGAAGAAGGAAGTAAATAGAAGAGAGGAGGAGACAGGAAAGGTGGAAAGTAAGGGAAAGACGAAGGTTGTAGGAAGAGAGAGACAGGAAAAGGCGACTGCCGATGTCCTCCAGGTGGGTCAGCCTGGAGGTGCCGTCTGTGTGAAGCCGAGGCCGAAGAGGTGTGTTGCCTCCGCCGGGGGGCCTTAAAGGTACAAACACCCAGCATCGACTCAACCCCCAGGATCCCCTTTTCCCCAGACACGGCTAAGCCGCGCACGGCTACACGCGGGAGGGTCCAACCCTCGTGTGCTCGGGTCCGTGGTGTCGCAACACACCAAACGCCTGCTTACGCAGACGCCCCTGCGGGGTCTTTAACTTGGAACCAATGCACGGTACACGGGTGTTTTTGCATTTCCCTCCATCGGAATGCGACCACCGCGGCCGGGATTTCATCCCGCGACCTCGTGCTAGTTGCACCGCGTGTTGATGAATATGATTTACATGCTATGGCACATACTGACCGCGGGGGACGGACAAACGGACGGACGGCAGGACAGTTTGTTTGCTTAACGAAAGGGCACTGCGGTTGCCGTCGTAAAGCACTCATTATATGGTAACTGTGAGCAGCTATCGTGTCAATTAACAATATTGTATCACTGGACGAGACTGTTGTTTTGCATCGGCCACGTAAGCCGGCAGGCCTTCAAAAATCCTTAAAGTGGCGTCTGTTTTGACATTATAGGCCACTCACCTTGCAGCGACACAGCATTTCCGCTCACTGTGCACACGCTGGTACGAACGGCATCAAAATGTTTTTCACCCCTGCGAACGCGTTTCAAATCAAATGTCAAGCCGAGAGACTCTGGCCGGTCAGCGATCCGCTTCCACTTGTCTTTTAGGTCCGCATTGGTAGGGAAACAAGACGAGGGCACTTTTTCGTCGACACCATTGTAACCGGACTGGCACGCAGGCGCACAACAAACGTTAGGCATTGTCGCTGTAATGAAGGATCGATGTCACCACACAGATGTACAGAAACGGAACGCAAATTGCACGTTGCGCCCCCTATGTTCGGACGACGCTAATGGCATTCGACCTCTGCGCTGTAGTCGGTGTACGTATGTACATACATGGCTTCCAATGGCGTCCGTCCGGCTTCTGATCCGTTACCGTTCACCGCGTACCAAATTTTTAATTGCCGGTGGCAGATAGCACAATTCTAAACCTTGAGCTGAATTACACACAGAGGCGTCCATTACTTCCCCGAGAAATCAATATGTTTCATTGAATAATTAACACAATTACACTAATTAAATTTTTAATCAATTGCTTTACAGCACATATTTTGACCCACAAATTATAGCCGGTGGGTTCGCGAAGCGTATTCACATGGAACAAATTCTCAGGACTACACCAGTTTGTCGATAATAAATTTCAATGTGTCCGACAAATGCATTGGCGTTCCAGTTGCTTTTGTGCTTAAATGCATGAAACAGCGGTTTCTTAAAGAAAAAAAAGGGAAAAAAAAGACTAATTAGCTTCAATCAGCAGGCTCATAGATATACGTACGCGCATTTACAGCATTGCTTAAATGAAAGGTTAAGAAATTACAGTTGTTATGTAAGCAGGAAGGAAGAAAAAAAATAGAATAATCCGCAACATATCGGCACACAGGCGCAGATACCAAATAAGCGTCATACCAGGCGTGAAACGTTCGAGGAAAGCCCGTTTCACACGGATCGATTTTTCAGCGCGTTTTTTCTGAGCTGTGTTTCTCAGAAACGGGGACACCAAGTCCGCAGATGCCGAATTTGTATACCCGTTCCTGAAAAAAAAAAAAAACGCGGTACAAGAGCGATTCCCTTGAAATAGGCTTGAGTTAAACGTTTCACATGCATGCGGACTCGTCATTACTGTTTGACGTGTGCCCGATTTCCACATTTATGAGCACCTAGCGAAATAATTACCTTTCTGCATGTGTTTATTACGTCCGGTCATGTAAAAAAACAAAACGCAGTTTTCTTAATTTTTTAATGCTTGAAGCCTTGAAACCACTGTTTATTTAAAAGAAAAAAGAAATATATGCAAATAGGTCACCGTGACGCATCTATCGAGCCGCATTGCTGTTGTTTCCTCGTTCACGCCAGATGAGTGACCTCGCATGAAAAATCACCACTTCCAAACATTGAAATATCGCACGCAGGAAGGAGCGGACATAACAGTTGCTGCACCAGCGGCGATGACAGAGAAGAAATTTTAAGCGAAATAGCACCATGCGACACGGCCTTAATTCACCGTTTCTGAAAACAAAATAAAAGCAACAAGTGTAATTGGACGGAGCAGTGAATTGACGATACGGGAAATCATGGAGTCTCAGGAAATCGTAAGGCTACGCCCTCCCTCCCCACCCCACCTCGTTGTTGCTGCCAAAAATAATTCGACTATGTTTCATATGTGCTGTAGCTGTAGCTTACATTCATAGCTAAGGGCAAGTCATTTCATCCTAATCTCTTTTAAATTTCTTGTGTTGAATTCGCTGACTTGTTTCTTTATGCGTCTCCTTCCTATCTTTCATTTCTGCGTTGCTGTCTCCTCCTTTCTGAAGAGTAGGCAGGCGTTGTGCCCCTTCCGGTGGCAGTTGCCAGCCTGCTCCTCGCTCTCCCTTTCCTGTCAAGTGTATGTATGTTTTCAAAACAAATATTAAACAATAATAACAATAATGAGTACACGAGGTGTGGATATAAATAGGAGTTTAATTATCAATAATGGTAGGTGGAAGTCAGTGCCTGTCCTCTTCTTGTGTGTTCAGTCTCGCTTAACGGGCTGGTCGTAATAATGCAAAATCAACTCGCCCAAAGCCCCAGATACAAGGTGGCCCACCTGTCATGCGCCAAGACTTAAATATATGCAAATGCCACGCAGCTGGACAGAACCAAGGTAATGTTGTTCGCCGTCGCTTGGAGATACTCAGATCATTTTTGTATTCGCGTAATTACATAATTAGCATTTATTAATGAACCAACTTCTCAATTATTCTATTTAGAAGAAAACTGTCAATGAAGAAATTGTAGAGCAACATGAAAACCTCCCGATACAGCTTTCTGTTGCTCGATACGTGCTACATAAGAGCGTTTTTCCGAGCGTGAAACAAGCCGCGAATACAGGAAAAATTGGCGCTTAAATGGCGGCTCTAGGCACTTTGCGTGTATTTGCTTCCAGCTACGTGACATTTGCATATTTCTAAATCTTGCATGATACCTGCATCACACCTGCATGATAGTTGGGACACCCTATATAAATATGAACACACACGCACGCAGACGCACGCACACACACACACACACACACACACACACACACACACACACACACACACGCACACACACACACACACACGCACGCACGCACGCACGCACACACGCACGCACGCACGCACGCACACACGCACACACGCACGCACACACACACACACACACGCACACACACACACACACACACGTGTGTGTGTGTATGTGTGTGTGTTAGTCGTTAGATGTTAGTCGTATTAGGAAACCAGACTTCGAGAACTGGCCTAGCGAACGTTGTGTAGACCAGTAGCTTCATTGATGTCGTAGAGACCGCAAGGCTTCTTTTCAGGAAGAATAATTTGCGTAATGCACCTGCGGTGATATTCAAAATATGTTTATCCCTCCTGAGGTCTGAGGTTAATGTAACTCCCAGGTATTTTTGTTGTTCAATTTTAGTTAGCGGTATGCTGTTAATCTCATATGCAAAGTTAGATGGTCTTGTTTTCCTTGTTACGGTCATGGCCACAGATTTTTTTAAGTTAATTGACATCTGCCTACTAGAGCACCAAATAGCTAGAGTGTTGAGGGGTGTATTAAGTGCGATGTGGTGGCTATAATTATTGATTTCGCTATAAATAACGAAGTCGTCGGCGAACAGTTTTATATAGACGACGAAGTGATCCTACTGCTGAGTGTTGTTCTCCGTCACCAGTATTTTGTGGTAATTCTCGCTTTCTTCCGGGGAACACTGTTCCCTGCTCGACAGGAATGGAAGTGGAGCCACCCGCACTCCGACCTGATGTTGCGGCGCCTGCGTCGGCAGCCTCAAGGAAGCGGAAGAGCCTCTCAAGCGACAGCGAGGCTACCCTGATAGACTCGACCGAGAGCGACGACAGCTCCGACGACGACTACGTGACTGTCCTGAGTCAGAAAGCAAAGCGGCGGATGCTTAGGGCCTCTGTGGACACATCTACTATGAGGACTCCGCCGAGTTCGCCGAAGTACACCATCCTTTTCTTACCTGTGCTACCCTCCGACAACATGAGGTTCCTCAACAGGCAAGTTGCATCGGTTGAACTCGAGAGACTGTTGCCAAATGGCATTGAGGACGTACGAGTCAACCCTCGGAAGAATGTTGTCGCGGTAGACGTCGCCCATGCGTCGGCGCTAGATTCTCTGCGAGCTGTCACTGTTCTCGGTGGCATGAACGTCCGTACCATCATCCCGATGGGAAAAGAGGCTACTACAGGCGTCATATATGACATTGATGCGGCCATCTCAGGCGAGGATTTACCGCTTTTGATAAAGCCTGCCAATCATGGGACCCACATGCTGCAGGTGGCCCGTCTCGGAACTTCCAGATGCGTAAAAATTGTCTTTAAAGGTGACTGCCTTCCATCGCATGTGAAGGTAGGTCATTTCCGACATGCTGTCCAGCCCTTTGTTCCCAAGCCGCTTCAGTGCAGAAACTGCCAGAAATTCGGTCACGTGAGCGCCGTCTGTGGAAAGTCTGCTATATGTTCCCGCTGTGCAGCACAAAACTCTGCAGGCAACTGCCAGGCAAAAACTTATAAGTGTCCGAACTGTCAAGGGCCCCACGATGCCTCATCAAAGGAATATTCCTAAAGTTAAGCGAGAACTCTCCATCTTGAAGAAAATGGTGAGGGACCGGTCGACTCATCCTGAAGCAGCTGCTGACGTCAGGCGACGTCGTTCTCGTCGCAGACGCTCATCAAGGAATTCTGCTCTCCGCACAAAGAACACGCGTGCCGCAAAGCCTCTTGCTGTTGAATCTGCTCCAACCCCAGTGCAGAATGTGTCCAAACCGCAAATAGATAACGGAGCAGCTGAAAAGAATGCCGTGGATGAAGAATGGCCACCACTGCCAAGGATAAGCCCTGTGGAAAAACCCCAACAAGGAGAGGCACCACAATGCTCCACCCCTCACCCAGATGAGCTGACAGAGCATGACCGCCGAATTGTAACAATGCTGAAGTCTTTGATAAATGCGATTCGCACGCTTGTGGGCAACTCGAATACGCCAACAGCTCGAAGCGCAGTGCAAGTGTTGGATGCCCTGAACCCAGTGCTTGCAAATCTTGCGTAAGCACAATGGCTCTTCCACTGCCTTCACTCCGTGATGAAGTGCGTAGCGCGACGATGTTCCAGTGGAATGCCAGAGGACTTAAATCACGGATTTCATGTTTCCGCCAATACGTTTTTACGAACCGATTTCCTGTAGTGGTAATATGTGAACCGAACGTGTCAAAAGCGCTAAGACTCTCTGGATACGAAGCTTTTATGGCGTTGACGTGCGGGCAATCCAGCAAAGTAATTGTTTACATCCGTACAGAACTGACTTGCATTCACCACTCGGTGCAGCCTCATGATGGAAACCAATACGTGTGTCTCCGCATTACAAAGAATAAAGTTCACCCTTCACCCTTATCGGCGCTTACATCTCCCCATATAGTCGGTTCGACGGCGACCGACTGCGAGACATCCTGACGGCGACTTCTGGACCCTGGATTATCACGGGAAACTTTAATGCTCATCACTTGGCTTGGGGAAGCTCCAGAATAGTTTCCAGGGGTAGGAAACTTGTGGAATTTGCTTCCGACCGAGAACTCAGCATTATGAACGATGGCAGTCCGACGTACTTGCGTGCTTCGAACTATAGCAGTTGCTTAGATTTAACTTTGGTGTCACGGCAACTTGGTCAAAATGTTCGATGGTTCTCTGACATCGAGACTCATGGCAGTGACCATATTCCCACCTACTTAAGTATCACTGGATTTGGAAGCTTCTCCTTTTCTACTTCCCGACAAGTATGTATAAGGTGGTCAACATATAAGACAAAGGTGGAAGAGGCATGCAAAGAAGGATTTACCGGCACCATTGAGAACCTTATTACAAGTGTACTGGAGTCGTCTAAGTACACATTTACATCCGCTAAAACATGTACGGATTTCGACATGGAACTTGAGCGACTTCGTACGATTCGCAGAAGGGCCGAGAGGCGATACAGGCGCACGAAGTCAATTCATGACCTTAGAGTGGCTCGACGTGTACAGAAGAAAATCCAACGTCGTATGGACAGGCTGGAGGAACAACGGTGGAAGACGTTCTGCGAATCACTTGACCCCCGCAAGCCACTGTCTATCATATGGAGGACGGTGCGAGGCCTTGGCTCGTCTCCACAGCAACGACACCCGTTCTCAGCCCTAGCCCTCCATCAAGGCCGCTCACAGGTCGATATAGCCGAACATTTCTGTGTGAAGATTGCGGGCAGTGTGGTCACTATCAATAGCGGAATTCTGGGTGAGGTTCCTGCAACACGCTTCCCAGAATTGAATGTGTCCTTCTCACTTGAGGAATTGGACGCTGTTCTGGCCACATGCAGGCGCTCATCGTCGCCAGGACCAGACGGCATCACCTACGCTGCTTTATGCCACCTAGGTGAAGATGGCCGAAGCAGACTTCTGGAATGTTATAACCAGTCATGGAATGATGGTGTCGTTCCTGAGCGGTGGAAGTCCAGCCGCTTGATACCACTCCTGAAGCCGTGAAAGTGGCCACTTGACCTAGCGTCCTACCGACCCATTGCGCTGTCCAGCTGTGTTGGGAAGGTCATGGAAAGAATGATTCTCACCCGCCTAGAGAGGTATCTTGAGCGCCACAACGTATACCCCGAGGCCATAGCTGGTTTCAGAAGACGCCGTTCCTCTATTGACAACGTCATCGACAACGTAATGTCTGTACAACAAGAAAAATACAACAAGCGTATATCGGTTGCACTATTCCTCCACGTGAAAAGCGCCTATGATAATGTAACGCATGAAGCCATCATAGATGCCCTGGAAAATAATGTAATTGGTGGACGCATGTTTCGGTGGATTCGGTGTTATCTATTCCAAAGATCCTTCTTTGTGCACAGTGCAGATGGCCGAACCGCTGACCATTACACTTGCCGTGGCGTCCTTCAGGGTGGGGTTCTTAGCCCCACTTTGTTCAACCTTGCAATCCTTGGACTTGCCGACGTTCTACCACATACAGTAAACTGTTCCATATATGCTGACGACATATGCATATGGGCCTCGGCAGTTACGCGTCTCCAGGTGCGTGCACGGCTCCAAAAAGCAGTGACCCTAACATCATCGTATCTGCGTGCTCAAGGCCTCAGCATTTCGACCGAGAGGTGCGCCTTAGTCGCTTTTACCCACAAGCCCATGACCTGGTACCCCATTTCTATTGACCACCAACCAATTTCCTACGCAAAAACTCACCGATTCCTAGGTGTTATGATAGACAGGGACCTTTCGTGGAGCCTCCACATCTCATACTTGAAGAAGAGGCTTACTTCTATCTCCCATATACTCAGGTTTCTTGCCGGTAAAATGTGGGGCACATCCCTGGCATCTATGCTTCAACTATACAGGACGCTCTTTCTAGGATACTTGCGATACAGCACACCAGTGCTGTCCAATGGTAACAAAACTAACATCCATGTCCTACAGAGCATTCAAGGTCAAGCCCTTCGAACATGTCTGGGGCTACCTCAAAATGCTTCAACTGTGGAAACAATTGCCACCGCGGGAGACCACCCAATATTGACCTATGTAGCTATCGACGAACTCCGGGCGCATGTTCGCCATATATCCAGAGTGCCTGACCACCATCTCGCTCGCTTACCCGAGAAAAGACCCAAGGCAGCGTTCTCCAGATCAATTGCGGCTAACCGGCATTCTTTGTCTTTGAGGCACTCACCCGCAACAAGAACGCCATCCCCTATGTGGTGCTTGAAAAAGCCTCCTGTGTACCTTGCTGTTCCAGGAATAGTGAAGAAAGCTAGCCTGACGACCGCGGCTCTCAAGCAGATCACGTTGGAACTTTTGCATCGTTCATACGCTAACCGAGTCCATGTTTACACGGATGGTTCCGTCTCGGAAAATTCTACGGGCGCCGTTGTTCTACCATCTCAATCGGTCGTCATCAACTTTAAGACTTCACACCAGGCACGTACCCAGGATTTTTTTTCGGGGGGGGCCCACCACCTTCATCATCATCATCATCATCATCATCATCATCATCATCATCATCATCAGCCTGTTTTAAGTCCACTACAGAACGAAGGCCTCTCCATGCGATCTCCAATTACCCCTGTCCTGCGCCAACCGATTCCAACTAGCGCCCGCGAATTTCCTAATTTCATCGCTCCACTAGCCTTTTGTCATCCTCGATTGCGTTTTCCTTCTCTTGGTACCCATTCTGCAACCCTAATGGTCCAACGGTTATCTAACCAGCGCATTACATGACCTGCCCAGCTCCATTTTTTCCTCTTGATGTCAATTGGAATATCGTCTATACCCGTTTGCTCTCTGATCCAAACAACTGTCTTTCTGTATCTTAATGTTATGCCTAGCAATCTTCGTTCCATCGCTCTTTGCGTGGTCCTTGCTCTCAAACATCTTTGTCAGTCTCCGACTCTCTGCCCCATATGTCAGCATTGGCAAAATGAACTGATTGCACATCTTACTTTTCAATGATAATGGCAAGCTTCCAGTCAGGAGCTGGCAATGTCTGCCGTATGCGATCCAACCCATTTTTATTCTTCTGTGAATTTCCTTCTCATAATCAGCGTTCCCTGTGATTATTTGACCTAGGTAAGCGTGCTCCTTCACAGTCTCTAGAGGCCCACTGGTGATCCTGATATCTTGTTCCTTTGCCCGGCAATTATAATTATCTTTATCTTCTGCATATTAATATTCAACCCCACTCTTACACTCTCTCTGTTAAGGTCTCCAATGATTTGTTGTAACTCGTCTGCATTGTTGTTGAATAGAACAATGTCATCGGCAAACCGAAGGTTGCTGAGATATTCGCCGTCGATCTTTACTCCTAAGCCTTCCCAGCTTAATAGCTTGAATTCTTCTAAGCAAGCAGTGATTAGCTTTGGAGAAATTGTGTCTCCCTGTCTGACCCCTTTCTCTATAGGTATCTCCCTGCTTTTCTTGTGTAGAATTAAGGTAGCTGTAGAACCTCTGTAGATATTCTTACGCGAAAGACGAGTCAGTAAGACGAGAAACTATTTATAGGTTATATTTACAACAACGCTTGCAGCGCTGACCGGTTAGATTCACAGCGCGAGCCCAGTTCGTTCTTCCTCCTCTTTTCTGGAGTGATGGCACCCACGCGCCTCGTTCAAACAAATACCACACGCATGTAGCAATATTACTCCGCCAGTTAATCACAGAAGCAAACAAAATCATCGTCATGCGGCCTTATCGAAATGGCGTCGTGCTTGATAGCTCCGGATCGTCCGCTGTTATTGAAGAGTTTTTCCATCGGCGGAACCAATGAGGTATGCAACAGACATGGACAAAGTGTACGGAGTCTGAGTATATTTCACTCTTCAAAAGTCTGCGGTACAGTTCTTTTCACTGCTGAGCCGGTTTACTCATGAAACTTCACTGCCAACTGAAGTGAAGCTTGACAATAAATAGTTGCAGCGAAGCAAGCATTTCAGTTCAATAAAGAATTAGGCTTTCGTCATTCCACTGTAATAGGTGAGGGAAAACGTGTAAAATTAAGCGCTAATAATTTTACTTTTTGTGGTTACCGCCTTATTTGGGTAACAGGAAAAGTTTGAAGTACGGATTATTTGCAGCCTCGTGGAGGAACAGTGGCTGGTTGCAATGAGAGCGTGGGCGAGGCTTCACTGTAGACTTAAGTTGTCTCCGACTATAGTAGCATTTTTTGTATTAGCTCTGGAAGAACTACAGCGAAATATATATTTGCGGAACAATCACAATTCTTTTGGATTCCTCGTTTACTGCTCCAAGTGCGAAAACGACTCGTGTTGTTATTTGGGAAGTTGCGTACCGCTGTGTGGCCGCCAGTCCCATACAACCGCGTAGAGCGCAGGATACTGCGATTGTAGACGTACTGCGCCCACCGCGAAAGGTTAGAAAAACACCCACATAAGCACAATAGAGAAGTGGCTACGTGAGGCGGTTCGACCGATAACTGTAGAAGCGTCATTCAAAACACGTAATTGTTCTCCGCTTCCGACGGCGTTTTCTCTACTTCCAATTTAAATAAAAAGATGTTCATCCATAAATATTTTATGAAGCAACGTTTATATTTGTTAGGTTTGTTGTTAAATTCGCTTTTCCTTGCAGTTTGGTTGTTGCCTTGGCTTTCTCCCTTAGTAGATCGCTTGATTTCTCAACTCCTTGCGATTTTTGTTTCCAGTTGCCAATTTTGTACGAAAAGTGCTATACAATTAGGGAAAAACCAGACGAGGTAACGGGCGACAGTCATCTTGATTATGGGTTTGAGGGTTATTGCAGGTTTTCGTGATGGACGCTGTTTCACATTATTTTATTTCCCACCTTATCAACCCATATAACGTGTATATGATTCCGGGCATCTGCCAGCGTCGCTACGAGCTGTCATTCATTCAACTCGTTCCACGAGAGTACAGACCAGCTGACTAACAGCCGCATCCCTTTCCTGGTCCCAGGATGAGCCTAAACAAAGAAGGTTGAACTAACAAAAGCAACAGCTATGCGCGTGACAGTTGAATGGATGGTGACAAATGAACGCACCTCGAGTTAATCTCGCGGGCGCCGAATCTATGAGAAAACTGGCCTTCACATCCCAGGAGATGCTGATAACTACCGCCATCCAAAAGGAGTGAAAAAGGCAGCATAATGCTGACCGATGAATAGCTGCCAAGTCTCAACATTGATCTGGCAGCGCTTTAGGAATGTGTGAGGAGTGGTGGCGTGGGTGGGGAGGGGGGGGGGGGTATGGCATCTGATTTCGGGGGGGGCCCGGGCCCCCCCGGGGCCCCCCCCTGGGTACGTGCCTGCTTCACACGTAACGACATCTACAGGTTGCGAACTGGCCGCTCTTCGCGCTGCTGTCGAATATAATGAAAAAGAACCGCCCAACAAATGGGCAATATATTGTGACTCGAAAGCAGCCCTCCAGAGCTTACGAGGTTTACGACGTGGCAATTATGAACAGCTGGTGTCACAAATCAACGAAGCCTGCCATTGTGCTTCTGAACGAGGACATGATATTATATTTCAGTGGCTGCCGGGACACTGTGGCATCGTCGGTAATCACCTCGCCGATGACGCTGCCCGACGTGCCCAGGCTGACTCACCGACACTCCTTATACCTTTATCGAGAGTCGACGCTGCAAGAGAGCTTCGTAGTCTCGCTCGTACCATCACGTTAAGTTACTGGCATACACCACAGAACTCTAAGTGTCGTTTATACAGCCTCGACCCATCACTGAAACTTAAATTACCAGCGAATCTTCCACGACGTGACGCAACACTGCTGTGTCGGCTGTGGGTAGGAGTAGCATTCACCAACTCCTACAGCTATCGTATTGGAATGGCGGATTCACCAATGTGCGCTAAGTGCAAGTGTGAAGAGACCATCAGTAACCTTCTGTGCCACTGTTCTCGCTTCTATAATCAACGTGAGACTCTCCAGTGTGCCTTGAATAGACTGGATGACAGGCCATTTACGGAAGCGAAGATCTTGGGAGCCTGGCCTCACAGTTCATTAGCGCAGAAAGCAGTTCGAGCGCTTTTTCACTACCTGAAGGCAACAGACTTGAGTGCCCGACTATAGACATCCTACACCTAAGTTCTCTCTCTCTTTCACTCCCCATTCCCCTCCCCACGTGTAGGGTAGCAAACTTGGCTCAGTCTGGTTAACCTCCCTGCCTTTCCTTCTTCCCTTCTTTCTCTCTCTCTCTCTACAACCAATGTTGTCTGTGATGTCATTAATATAGGTTAGGAAGAGTAATGGCCCAAGAACTGAGCCTTGGGGAACTCGGGAAGTAATGGCGACAGAGTTAGGTAGCATTTTTTCGTAGATTACAAATTTTGAACGATTGACTAGAAATTCTTTTATCCAGGCTGAAAGGAGCCCTTTCCCAACAACACTTCCAACTTTAGCGACTAATTTCTTATGACATGCACAATCAAATGCCTTAGATAGGTCAAGTAACATCATGTCAGTCTGGCCGCGGTTATTGACAGTAAATGCAAGATCGTGGACTAGTTATGTTAGTTGGATTACTGTTGATAAACCACTGCGAAAGCTATGTTGGTATGGAGACAAGAAGCCAATGCTCTCTAGAAAAATCGTTATGTGCTTTAAGATTATGTGCTCTAGAAGCTTACAGGATGTACTAGTTAATGAAATGGGTCTAAAATTTGAAATTTCTGCTGTGTCGCCTGATTTATGCATAGGTATTATCTTTGCAATTTTCAAGTCGTTCAGTAGTTGTGAAGTCCTGAGTGATTTACGAAAAATCATGCCGAGGTACCTACTGCAGCATTCCACATACCTTTTCAGAAAGTCGTTAGGTATGTTGTCAGGACGGCTGCCTTTTTTCTGGTCAAGATTAGGCAGAAGATTTAGTATGCCAGCGTCCGTAATGTCTAATTTGCCAATGCTTACCCCCTGTCTGGTTAGAATGGGGGAAATAATGTTATTGTCTGTAGTAAATACTGATTGAAAGAAAGTGTTATATGGGTTGGCTTTCACAGTTTCTTCCTCTAGGCGTAAGTGGGACGCTTCTATATCATTGGTGCGAAAGTGCCTCCAGAACCTTCTGGGATTACCAGTAAGAAAGCTCGGTAACGTTACATTAAAATAATATTCTTTTGAACGTTTTGCTGTAAGCTTGAATTTCGCGATGGCATTAGGCAGCTTCGTCACCCTGGATTCGACTCCTCCTTTAATATTTATTGTTGTACGCAATATTTTCAGACGGCGCTTTGCCTGAATTACTTCTTGGGTTATCCAGGGATTATGTTTTGGCGGGCGCTTGGTTTTAGTAGGCACGTAGTTCGTGACGCAGTAGAGGACGATAGATTTGAACATAAGTCAAAGGGAATTTACGTCAACAGAGGCATTGCAACCCATTTGGGAAAAAGGCTGGAACTCGTGATCAAGGTATGTTAGTATGCTATTGTCATCAGCGTTTTGGAAGTCGGTTACTAAGGACACATTAAAGTGGGCAGCAATACCAACAAGTGGTAACACGCATACTGGTACGTCATAATCTGATACGCCACGAATTACGTCAGTTCGTACATGGTTAATATCGAAATGATGTCTAATAAGTATAAGGTCAAGAATGCTTTGAGTAGCTCCCTGCGAACGCGTTGGACGACGACCTGGTGAAGATTGAAGGTTAGCATGAGATCAAATAGTGCATCCGAGGTGCTGACGAGTAGTACATGTCATTCCAGTTAATCTCAGAAAGATTAAAATCACCAATAATGGCGATGCGTGAACCATGGGCGTGACGTTGCATGTAGTCGCGAATGGCACTGATACACTCGTCACCCGAGTTCGGGCTGCGATAAGCACACCCTAAGACAACATTTCTACCTATGCAAAGCAATTTACAAAACACCGCCTAAGCGTCTTTTATCTCAGACAGAACGGTGAAGGCAAAACATTTTTTTATTAATA
Source organism: Dermacentor andersoni (assembly GCF_023375885.2). NCBI lineage: Eukaryota > Metazoa > Arthropoda > Arachnida > Ixodida > Ixodidae > Dermacentor > Dermacentor andersoni. The sequence continues at coordinate 249,718,273 of NC_092814.1, forward strand.
ACGCCACTCCGCGACCACGTGTGGGACGGTCTTTACGGATGACGGAATAGTTTGGCGGCGCGAACTTTTGATTAAGAATGTCAGACGTGAGCCACGTATCTACTATAGCTGGTACATCAGGTTCATAATCAATTATCAAGTTTTAAAGTGCCAGGGGTTTGTTGACGACGCTTCTAGCATTTACTGGGAAAATGTTAGTCCGCTGATTTTGCGCCTCGGCGAGTTACAACTCCGCTTTTGTCTTTTCCGGTGATGTTCGCTGCTTTGCCGCTACAGCGATTTTCTGTTCCCTTTCTGAATCGTTTTTTTCAAGCGGCACTTTGTCATCCTGTTGGTTGCTCCAAACATACGGGCGATTGTTAATTTACAGTTTGTCGAAAACAAGCGAAACCTTTTCATTCTTTTGCCGGTTTACCTTCACGCTGTTCCAAAGTTTTGTTCTGATATCCCGCACGTGTTTTGAAATGTCTTCTGGAATAGAAAGTTGAGTGTCCTTAAGCTTGTACCCCCTTTTCAGTATTGTATACTTATCTCTTGAATCTAGTAATTTGAAGAATACAGGCCGAATCTTGTTTGGTCCTGCTCTCCCTATCCGATGTATGCGTTCGATGGCTACTGCTTTTAATTCCAAAGGGTCTTCGATAACGTCTTTATTCACTGTGCGTTCCAGTGTCAAGGGTGTCTCTCCAGTGGCTTCTGGTATTCCGTATATTATCAAATTAGAGCGTATGCTATGATTCTCTAGATCATCGATTCTATTTTGCATTGATATTATTACCGAATTCATGCTTGCTATTTGCTCTTGACAAGAATCGAGTTTTTGTTCTAGGTTTGTCAACATGTTCGATTTCTTATCTATTTCAGCTAGATAATTTTCCTTAATGTCTTTAATATCTGCGGCTATTTCTTTTAATTGCTGACTTATTTCGGGTCCGGGATTAGTTTCGACATCTCCGCCAAGTAATATAAGCTTTAGTATAAGCACAGCGTGTTCAAACACGATACCACACAGCCTTGGGCACGGCCACACTAACAAGATAATAAGAATGGGTCACTATAGAGCGAATACATTTTCCGTAGTGCTTTCCACACACACACACACACACACACACACACACACACACACACACACACACACACACACACACACACACACACACACACACACACACACACACACACACACACACACACACACACACACACACACACACACACACACACACACACACACACACACACACACACACACACACACACACACACACACACACACACACACACACACACACACACACACACACACACACACACACACACACACACACACACACACACACACACACACACACACACACACACACACACACACACACACACACACACACACACACACACACACACACACACACACACACACACACACACACACACACACACACACACACACACACACACACACACACACACACACACACACACACACACACACACACACACACACACACACACACACACACACACACACACACACACACACACACACACACACACACACACACACACACACACACACACACACACACACACACACACACACACACACACACACACACACACACACACACACACACGCACGCACGCACGCACGCACGCACGCACGCACGCACGCACGCACGCACGCACGCACGCACGCACGCACGCACGCACGCACGCACGCACGCACGCACGCACGCACGCACGCACGCACGCACGCACGCACGCACGCACGCACGCACGCACGCACGCACGCACGCACGCACGCACGCACGCACGCACGCACGCACGCACGCACGCACGCACGCACGCACGCACGCATATAGATATGGTGTTTCAGGTAACTTGAACCAAGGATTAAAAACCGCAACTGGTTAACCGCAACTGGTTAACCGCAACTGAATGAATTCAACGGCACATGGTTTGCCGTCATGTGGCGCTCCTTAGAGTATTGTTTACATTCCGCTTAATTAGTTAATTAACTAAGACGAATTCTGCAAGATCTTTAATATTTACTTTAGGGCCAAGTGCGTTTCGTTGCGTTGTAGAGCGGACCCAGAAACCACTGATCCAATTTTTTGTGGCAACGTACCTGCGGCGTGGGGATTTTTACCTGCATTTTAAGAAATTACGCAAAATATGAAATAAAACCACGTGAACACGCTCGTGTGCTATCGTATTTCAGCGCCCTCAACCGTGCGTCAAGCGCCGTCGTCAAGGGACGACGGCGCTTCCTTTCCGAGTGCTACCGTCAAATTTAAAGGTGCTGACGCACTGTGAAGCCGATGTCTAGTGGCGCGACCGCTCATTTCGCCACGGTTCTTTGGCACGGTTCTGTCGCCCGAAGCGCGGTTGAGAGCGCTGGAATACGATAGCTGACCAGCGCTGTCACGTGGTTTTACTTCATATTTCGCGGGCTTTCTTTAAACGGCATGTACATTGTCGCAAGAAATTGCATCGGTCGTTTCTGAACCCCCTCTACAACGCAACGAAACGCACTTGACCCTAAAGTAAATATTAAATATTTTGCATAATTCAGCTTAGTTAATTAACTAATTAAGCGGAATGTTAAAAATACTCTAAGCAGCGCCCCATGATGGCAAGCCATATGCCATTGGTTTCATGCCCCATATATATATATATATTGTTACGTCCAAGCGCGTCAAAGGGACGCGGGGATCAAGAAGAGAGGGGAAGAGGAGAACGAAGACTGTGCAGCGGCCATTCCTGTTGTTCGTAGCCTGCCGTTCCTGCTCTCACACGCCTGAATAAACCCCTTTTCCCCGTGCTTGTAACAAATTGGTGGAGGTGCGGGGTACACCTCGTAACCACGGAGCCTACGCTGCTACAACTTCGCCGAAGCCGTCGACTTGCCGGACTTCCGCCACCATCACCTGCCATGACTGAATACGCCTGCCAGATTCCCGAAGGTTCTGACGCGGCTTCAAGGCCAGCACCTGGCGTTCCGTGGCAATACTACCGGGTGCCACTCACTTTCGGAGGAAAAGCCGGAGAAGATGTCGACGAGTGGCTCACAAACTACCGAAGGGTGAGCCGATCTAATGGTTGGAACTCGACCGCACAGTTGTCAAATGTTGTGTTTTCCCTTACCGACACAGCACTCGTCTGGTATGAGAATCACGAAGACACGCTCACTTCATGGGAGCTTTTCGTAGAGGAGCTCAGAGCGTGTTTTGGAGACTCTAGCGCAAAAAAGAAACGCGCCGAACAGACGCTTTCGCAAAGAGCTCAGATTCCCGGCGAGACCTGTACGACTTATATCGAAGAAGTGCTGAAACTGTGCAAAATAGTGAACTCTCAAATGTCTGAAGAGGACAAAGTTGGACATTTGTTGAAAGGGATAGCCGAAGACGTCTACAATTTTTTGATCGGCAAAGAAAGCTTGGATTCCGTGTCTGACGTCATTCGCCACTGCAGGACCTTTGAGACGCTGAAGATGCGACGGATAATACCGAAGTTTGGTCGCCTGGCTAATGTCACAACGGTGGCAAGTGTAGACCCGAGTTCGTGTGTTGACCTTCCATCAACAATACGGCAGATTGTTCGCGAAGAGTTGCTCCATCGGGAAGAGATGTACCGTTGCACACCCGGCATCGCTGGTGCGTACTTACCACAAGAGATGCGAAACACGGCCGTTTCGACCGCATGGCAACCCACGGTTCACTCAGCGACCGTCCAGTATAGGTCTACCCCACAAACGAGAGGGACCCTGAGCTATCAAGATCATGACTACTACCAACGCCCTCGCCGCACGCACGCCTCCGGGCGGCCGATGCCTGGCCATGATGAATGGGACCCACCTGCTGGCTATGCAGTCGACAGCAACATGCGTGACTACGTGCAAGAACATCGAAATTTGCGGCATCTGCCGGTGTGTTTCCAATGCGGTGTCGCGGGCCACATAGCGAGATTTTGCAATCGTCGCCCAACAACGTGGAATCGTCGATCGGGGTCTTCAACAAGGACCACACCTCCTACGAGGACAACTCAACAGCCATGCGCCACCTCTTGGTCAGCTGGCGTCCCTCCTGGCAACGATTACTGGCAGAGAAGCTTCCGGAGCCGCTCACCGGCATCTGACAGGAGTTTGACGCCACCGCCAACTTCTCGTGCACCGCGTTTACGTCAATCTCCATCGCCAGTGCGCCGCTCAGCCTCGCCTTCACAACCGGAAAACTAGCTAGCGCGGCCGATGGGGGTGAGGTCGCTCGACACGTGCTATCGACAGAAATGCCCCCTGCAGTTGCTATGATTAAGAACAAAGTGCATGTACTTGTGGATGGTGTTCCTACAATGGCTTTAGTGGATACCGGGGCAACTGTATCCGTAATGAGTCTCGGTTTTAAAGGTCGGTTGGGGCGCAAAGTTGTATTTCCGTGGGACCAGGCTGCAACGTTTTGTGGAGTGAGCGGCGAGTCGTTGTGCCCTGTTTGTGTGTGCACTGCTGAAGTGTCCTTGGCTGGTGGAGTTTTCGCGACGGAGTTTGTAGTTATTCCCCGATCGACGCACGAAGTGATTTTGGGCATCGACTTTTTGCGGCAGTGTGGTGCGACTGTTGATTGTCGCACGGGGGAAGTTTGCGTCGATGGCCATGTTTCGTCCGGGCTCTTAGAGGAGACTTGCAGTCAAGGTGAACTTTGTGTGTCTGCAGATACTGTTGTGCCTGCGTCCACCTCGGTGTGCGTGCCGGTTGTGTGTCGCGGTGCAGTTCCAGACAGTTTCGATGCCTCCGTAGAGCCAATGCATCTAAATTGTGTGAAGAAGAACGTTTTTGTCCCTCATTGTGTGGTATCCATCGGCAACGGGCGTGCTGGCTTGTGGACGGCCAACTGCTCGGCAGAACCCGTCCTGCTTCCAGACGGCTTGAAACTCGCCTGCTTTACAGAATACACGTCTTCGTCCGTAGCCGTACTAACAGACTCGCCGTGTGAACCTGCTGACCTTCGCCAAGTCTCAGACAAAAAGCTTCTGTCTATGATAAACAAGTCGCTCAGCACAAGGGAGCGCCATACCGTGGTGGATACGCTTTCTAAGCATCTGTCAGTGTTTGACTTTGCGCAGCCGGACAAAGCGTTCTCGATTCCCGAGTCACGAACGCGCCATACTATTGATACGGGATCTGCGCGCCCGATCAGGCAAAAGCCTTATCACGTGTCGCCTAACGAGCGCAAGATAATCGGGGAACAAGTGAGTGACATGATGAAAAATGGGATAATACAAGAGTCCTCGAGTCCTTGGGCAGCTCCGGTCATACTCGTCAGAAAAAAAGACGGTAACTGGAGATTTTGCGTCGATTATCGAAGATTAAACGCCGTGACTAAGAAGGATGTCTACCCGCTGCCCCGGATTGATGATGCAATCGATTGCCTTCATTCGGCCTCTTATTTTTCTTCAGTGGACCTGCGCTCAGGATATTGGCAAATCCCGATACACCCGACAGACAGAGAGAAAACAGCCTTCATAACCCCGGATGGATTATTCGAATTCAATGTGATGCCATTTGGGTTGTGCAACGCTCCAGCAACCTTTGAAAGGTTCATGGACACCATTCTGCGTGGGTTAAAATGGAACATCTGTATGTGCTATCTTGACGACGTTGTTATATTCGGGCGCACATTCAATGAGCACAATACGCGCCTGGATATTGTCCTCGACTGCATCAAAAACGCCGGCCTGGTTCTGAACTCCAAGAAATGTAAATTTGGTGACCGTCAAACCCTTGTGCTGGGTCATCTTGTTGACAAAGACGGTATCCGACCTGATCCCCTCAAGACGGCAGCTGTCGAGGCATTCAGTGCACCGCAGTCCGTGAAGCAACTTCGTAGTTTTCTGGGTCTTTGCTCTTACTTTCGCCGATTTATTCCTGGTTTTGCTGACGTCGCTTATCCTCTGACAAATCTGCTACATAAAGACGCACGGTTTGAGTGGACACCCGAGTGCGATTCTGCATTTCGTCAGCTGAAGTTCCTGTTAACCTCTCGACCTATCCTTCGCCACTTCAATCCTACTGCGCCGACAGAAATCCACACAGATGCTAGTGGCGTTGGTCTGGGTGCCGTATTGGTCCAACGCTATGACGACCGTCAGCACGTGATTGCTTATGCAAGTCGCTCATTAAGCAAACCTGAACGGAATTACACGGTGACAGAGCAAGAATGCCTCGCTGTAATCTTTGCGGTTCAGCGATTTCGCTCGTACTTGTACGGACGCCCATTCCAAGTCGTCACAGACCACCATTCCCTGTGCTGGCTCGTGAACCTTCGCGACCCTTGTGGTCGCCTTGCGCGCTGGGCTTTGAGGTTGCAGGAATATAACTTCACTGTTTCCTACAAGAGTGGCCGAAAACACGCGGACGCAGACTGCCTTTCCCGTATGCCGCTTGCCACGACGGACTGCGACGCAGACGATTTTGATCATCTCGTCGCTTCTGTGACACCCGCTTTTCCAGATATCGATGCGTTCAAAACAGAGCAACGGACAGACACTAAATTGGAGCCACTCTTTACTTCTGCCCATTCAAGTGCAACAAGCAGCTACTGTGTACGTGACGGGCTCCTGTACAAAAGGAACTACTCAAGCACGGGTGCACGTTTCCTTCTAGTGGTGCCGGAGCGTCTCCGGCCAGCAATCCTTCAGGCTATGCACGATGACCCTACCTCCGGGCACTTAGGCACTGTGCGCACACTTTATCGCATTCAAGAACGCTTTTACTGGCCCCGGATGCGACATTCGGTTGAGTTTTATGTCGCCAGCTGCATACAGTGCCAACGTCGGAAACGCCCAACCACTGCCCCATCTGGTCTCCTTCAACCTGTGCCGCCTTCCAGCTCACCCTTTCGGCAAGTTGGAATTGATCTGTTAGGCCCTTTTCCAAAGTCATCTAAGGGGAACCGCTGGATAATTGTCTGCGCCGACTATTTCACGCGCTATTGCGAGACGGCGGCTATACCATCAGCAACTGCCACCGAAGTGTCGCTTTTCTTACTTCACGCTATTGTTCTACGACATGGACCACCTGGTGTTATCATAAGCGACCGGGGACGTCAATTCACGGCGGATATAGTGGAAGAGCTTGCGCGTTTGTGTCACTCGCACCTCAGGCACTCGACGCCATATCATCCGCAAACGAACGGCCTCACTGAGCGCACTAATCGAACGATCACAAATATGCTTTCCATGTATGTTGCGTCCGATCACAAGAATTGGGATGAAGTTCTACCGTTTATTACTTACGCATATAACACCGCCAAGCACGAGACAACCGGCTACAGCCCCTTCTTCCTTCTATATGCTCGGCCGCCCCGGTATACGCTCGACACTGTCCTCCCTTTTTACCACCACGACAATCCTACGGTCGCCGATACGCTGTGTCTCGCTGAAGAGGCTCGGAGACTTGCGCGTCTTCGGACTTTGGCATCACAAGAAAACTCCAAAGCCCGCTACGACGCACGACATCGGCCAGTTACATATAACCCTGGTGATCTCGTTTGGCTTTGGACTCCCACAAGGAAGCGCGGTTTGTGTCAAAAGCTGCTGGCAAACTACGATGGACCGTATGTTGTCATCGACAAAGTCAGCGAAGTGAACTATACTCTCGCGCGCCTCACGAACACTGGTAGACGTTCTGCTAGGACACACGTCGCGCATGTCGCACGGTTGAAATCATGCACGCCACGACAAGCTAGTTGACTCGCCCAGGGGGCTTTGTCTGCGAGGGGAGGTATGTTACGTCCAAGCGCGTCAAAGGGACGCGGGGATCAAGAAGAGAGGGGAAGAGGAGAACGAAGACTGTGCAGCGGCCATTCCTGTTGTTCGTAGCCTGCCGTTCCTGCTCTCACACGCCTGAATAAACCCCTTTTCCCCGTGCTTGTAACAATATATATATATGAGTACACGTGTCGATATATATGAGATTACACAAGGTTCAGTGACAGACAGCGGATGGAACCATCGATTCCAGAAACTTCCGAGAGATGCAGGCGCGTTCTGCGGCTGTGCGATAACATATGTTAGGCGGTGAAACGTGGTTCTATATATATATATATATATGGCTACGGAACAGCCGCCACAGTGTGGCTGCACTGAGGAGAAGGAAGACGACGTGGCCACCGCTTGATATAGCGTCGCCATCATTGCCACCGTTTGACTACGTGTAAATATATTGTAAATAGAATCGTACGTCAGCTACACGTAACATTCATTTGGTGGAGGTGCGGGGTGCACCACAATATATATATATGTGTGTGTGTGTGTGTGTGTGTGTTGACACGTGTATTTGTTTATCTTTATCGGGCGACCACGTTTCACCGCCTAACATATGTTATCGCACAGCCGCAGAACGCGCCTGCATCTATATCGGAAGTTTCTGGAATGTTATCGATGGTTCCATCCGCTGTCTGTCACCGAACCTTGTGTAATCTGATTGCATGTACGCGCGACGCGAATAGTGTAGAGCTTTGTGTAAGACACGTGGGTCCCAACGATTACTCTGGAACATTCGACGACTGATCTATAAAAGCCGACGCGCTTGACCGGCAGATGAGATTTTGGACGATCGCCGACTGTGTTTGCCGCTATCGCCATTCTTTGAGTGTAGCCTGTTTTTTAAGGCACAGGTTCGCCCAATAAAATGCTCCCAATAAATGCTCCCAATAAAGGCTCCGCCAGGAGGTCACCCAGATGGGCAACGAGCTCAGCCAACGCATCTCCAACCTAGAAAAGGACAAAGAGCAGGCAAGGAAAAAAGCCAAAATACCCCATCAGAGAAGCCCAGATGAACGAGACTCTGGGAAGGCAAGATGGCGAATAAGATAGCAGAGAAGAAAGAAGCGACCGAAACCCTCAAAATTTGGCAGTGGAATTGCAGAGGAATAAATCGGGAACGGCAAAATTTACTTCACCTATGCACCCTACACCAACCTGACGTCATCGCGTTACAGGAAACAGAAACAAATAATATTACGATGCGCGGCTACAAAACGCACATTGCCCAAAAAAGGACCCGGACCGCCGTCCTCATGAAGAAGCATTACACGATGCCGCAGCACCAAATCAACCACAGAATCGAACACACTCTGATTGAGTTGGTTCCTCCCAAGAAAACCCTGCAGAGCCTCTACATCCTGAATGTATACAGTCCTCCGCGCGACACACTAAAGGACTTGGACAAGTTCCTGAGAGAAGTGAAGAAAGTCACCAATGGTCAAAAACTGCTCGTGGTGGGTGACTGTAACGCTCCACACATGGCTTGGGGCTACCGATCAACCAACAAGAAGGGTATGGACGTGCACAACGCGGCACAACACCACCAGCTGACGTTGTGGACCAATTCTCTAATACCAACTAGAATCGGCAACAGTGTCTTCAGAGACACCAGCCCAGACCTGACCTTCTCCACTGGCTTAAGGCAAGTCGAATGGTCGAGACTGGACGAGACTCTGGGCAGCGACCATCATATCATCCAGACCGAAATCATGCACCACAATACCCCCGTGAGATTAGGTCAGGCCAAAATTACGGACTGGCCTGCTTTCCGGAAAGATGAATACCCCAGAAGCCTAGAGGACATCGAGGTGTGGACCAAGAACGTGATGGACTTGGTTACCAAGTACACAAAGACCATCCAACTCACTGCGGACAATCCCGAAGTCGACCCACACCTACTTCACCTCTGGGAGGCCAGGCGAGGACTGTTGAAGAGATGGAAGAAGCAGAAGAGAAACCGCAAACTCAAGATCCGCATTGCCGCAGTCTCGCGGCAGGCGGAGGAGTATGCTGAAAAACTCGGATGTCAGAACTGGAATCAAGTGTGCGACCAGTTACAGGGAACCCTCAGCAACCGAAAGACCTGGCCCATTCTAAAGACCCTTCTGGCGCAGACGGAATCAAAAACTGTCACGGGGCAACACATACAAAGACTTATACACAACTTCCAGGGAACCGAAGAAGTGCTCGAAGCCATCACCGGGAAATAGATCGGAGACGAGCAACAACGGAAGACGCAGCCAGTCATTCACCCGGAGTACGAGGGGGAAACCAATCCGGATTTAGACCAACCTTTCACCAAGTCGGAGATCGTGGCAGCCTTAAGAAATCTCACAAGAAACACGATGCCCGGCAGGGATAAAATTAACAACAAGACTCTCCGTAACCTGTACGACGGGGCGACTGAGAGTTTACTAAAGTATATCAATGAAAGCTGGGAGACCGGCAGTATACCGGCTTCCTGGAAGCACGCGGACGTAACGATGATCCCGAAACCCGGCAAGCCCATCAACCTACAGAACCTGCGGCCGATCTCCCTCACGTCATGCGCGGGAAAACTCTTCGAGCACATGGTCCACAATCGTCTCTCGCCCTACCTGGAAGAAGGTGGGCATCTGCCGAACACTATGTTCGGTTTCAGGCCTAACCTCTCCACCCAGGACATTCTACTTCAGCTTAAAGAAGAAGTCATCGACGGCCTCAGCACATGCCACAAGAGTGCCATCCTGGCACTCGACGTGAACGTTCGACAACGTCTCACACTAAAGAGTGCTAAACAGCCTACAACATACCAACTGCGGACGGCGGACATACAACTACGTCCGGGACTTCCTGACGGGTAGAACGGCGACCATAGGCCTGGGAAACCTCAGGACCGAGAAGTTCCAAATAGCGCAGAAAGGAACCCCCCAGGGGTCGGTGATCTCTCCGTTGCCGTTCAATATAGCGATGAGGGGATTGGCGAACCTCCTGGAGAACATCAGGGGTATCCGTCACGCAATGTATGCAGACGACCTGACCATGTGGACGTGTACGGGATCGGTGGGCGAACAAGACGCCCTGCAGGAAGCCATCGAAAGGACCGAGCATTATCTAGACCGCTGCGGTCTTTCATGCGCGCCGGAAACGTCGGAGCTCCTGATCCTCAAAAAGAGGACAAGAGGGCGGCTACCGCAGGAGACACCTGACCCGACGTTGACACTACATGGAGTCAACATACCCAAGGTGGACACACTCTGTATTCTGGGCCTCACTTTCCAGAAGGACGGTGCCGGTCTCGCCGCCATTAAAAAACTGCAAGCGACAGTTACCCAAGTCGCACACTTGGTGCGAAGAGTGACAAACAAAAAGCACGGCCTGAAAGAGCAGGACACAATCAGATTAATACAAGCCCTGATAATCAGCAGAGTCACTTACGGCACCCCGTACCTGGGTCTCAAGAACAGCGAGAGAGACAAATTGAACACCCTAATACGAAAGACCTACAAGCTGGCACTGGGGCTTCCACGGACGACGTCGACGGAGAAGCTACTCAGCCTGGGCATCCACAATACTTAGGAGGAACTAGTAGAGGCCCACAAGACGAGCCAGATAGAGCGACTCAAGCTCACCAGCACGGGTAGGGACACGCTAATGAGACTGGGCTACCCAGTCGCATATAAGTCCACAATATAGCGGGTTTCTCTACCCCTGAGGGAGAAGATCACGGTGGCCAGCATCCCGAGAAACATGCACCCTGAATACCACAGAGAAAGGAGGCGAGCGAGAGTGAAAGCTCTACTTAAGGCCTACGAAGGACCAAAACAAGGAGAAGTCTGATACACCGACGCGGCAAAGTACAAGAACAGAGCGGCCCACGCTATCAGCGTAATCAACGGCCAAGGACAAGAGGTAGCAGCGGCCTCGGTAAGCACTCCAAACATCGACTGCGCGGAAGAAACGGCAATAGCCCTGGCGACCACTACGGGCCAGCGAGAGGAAGATCACATCACAATCATCACCGATTCACAAACAGCATGTAGAAATTACCAAAAGGGCCGCATTTCCAAACAAGCCCTGAGCATCCTCGAAAAACGAGAAAATTTTCCAGTACTGTACATTATCTGGGCCCCGGGACACGAGTCCCTGGCGGGTAATGTAGCAGCCAATGCCGCTGCCCAAGATCACATTCTCCGGGCTATCCCACCGGGTTTACGAGCACCGGTAGACCAACAAGATAGCGTCCCGAAAAGATACGCCGATATCCTGAGCCACTACAGACTGGGTAGGAGGATCTATCCACCCCCGCATCCCAACCTGACAAGAGAAGAGGCGGTGATCTTCCGAAAACTACAGACCGGCACATTCCCGGACGGCAACTTGCTACAAGCCATGTATCCTACGAGCTATACTCACAAATGCGCCTTCTGCTCTACGCCCAATACCCTCTACCACATGGTATGGGAATGTCAACAAAAAACATCGACACCGCCCATCACCGGACCAACCGTCGAGCAGGGGGAGGCCCAGCTGACAAGCTCGAGCCCTGAAGACCAGCATCGCCTGGTGAGCAGGGCCAAGCTATCGGCTCAGGCCCACGGCATCCTGGACTAGGGACGCCGCTCACCTCGGACGATTTTACCGTCGGCTCATTTCTACTAATAAAGTTTATTCCTCCTCCTTCTCCCAGTTTTGCTGCTTTCTTCACCGTCACTACTGCGTGACAATACATACATACATACATACATACATACATACATACATACATACATACATACATACATACATACATACATACATACATACATACATACATACATACATACATACATACATACATACATACAATGTGTGCGACCGCCAATAGTTTCTTCAAGATGTACTGTGGGAATATACCGCACGGAGTAGTCGCATGCCATTCCACATTTCACCGGCCATGGTTGCTCAGTGGCTATGGTGTTAGGCTGCTGAGCACGAGGTCGCGGGATCGAATCCCGGCCACGGCGGCCGCATTTAGATGCGGGCGAAATGCGAAAACACCCGTTTACTTAGATTTACGCGTACGTTAAAGAACCCCAGGTGGTCGAAATTTCCGGAGTCCCCCACTACGGCGTGCCTCATAATCAGAAAGTGGTTTTGGCACGTAAAACCCCATAACTTAATTCCACATTTCACGGGCTTTCTTTCCGGCTAGGAAAAAGCTTTTAGGCAGCACGTATTGAGCAACGGAAAGCTGGATCGGGACTTTTTTAGGATGGTCTACAATTATCTCACTGACAATTTTTCTCTGATTTTAATATTTGAGAAGTTCATTGATTATCCATAACTAATTTGCAATTAGGCTAAGTATAAGAATAGTCTGACTTGCTCCAAGTGACGGGCAACCTTGGTTCCGTGCAGCTAAGTTAAACTTCATATTTTTTTTAAATTTTGGCACCTCTTACGCGCGACACATGGTATATGTCCGCGATTCTGTATCCTTCAATATTTAACAGATCAAAAAAAAAAAATTCAGGGGTTTTACGTGCCAAGACAGGATCTGAAAATAAGGCGCCCCGTAGTAGGAGACGTGTATGTATGTATATATATATATATAGAGAGAGAGAGAGAGAGACGTGCTAATATAACGACATTCTAAAGGGAATGCGCATGCTTACCGGCTACGGCTACTGCGGAAGCTGTTAATTGACGTTCAGGAATCCCTGCGCCATTATGTATAAGCAGATTACAAAAAGACTGGTGTCAAGTCTCCCAGAGTGCAATCTCCAATGTGTAGAGCTAACTAATGTATTTTATAGTGATTTATTACCGTTCGTGCTCGGCTTGGTAACCAAAATCTGTCTTATTCAAGTCAGGTATATATTACTTTTTTTCTTGGGAAGACATGCAGAAACATGGGCTGTTCAGCCGAGCGAAGGCAAACTTTCTCAGTGTCTTTCGGCCCCTTATTTAACGCGCACTTGCATTCCAGGCGAGAAACGTTTTCGTCTGCACCTTTCGATGCAGACGCCTTCTGAGCTGCTTTAGCTAGATGAGCTTCGCATTTTTGAACCTCCTGTATTTACTAGATTTAGAAAGGAATGAGCCCACGTATGGTTGATTTTTCTCATCTCAAACTTCATGTCACCAGAACTTGGGAGCAATGTCTTATAGCGGAATAAAGAATCGAGCGCGACATATGATGTGCTTATAAGCTGACGCTGCGTACTAATAACGGGCCATCAGATATAAAGGTGTGAGAAACGTAAATAAAAGGCGAGCTCATGCAACAACTACATGCTCCTTTATGCATGTTTGATTGGCGTTGTCAATGTTCTGACCACGGATGACGGCACCAACGTTGCGATGAGACCCAAATACTTCAATAATGCAAATGGCATCACGGGTTCTTGCTGTCGTTTGTTTCTCTTTCACTGTGTTTGTACTTTTTCCTTGGTTAAAACACATTGACGGGCTAGTTGGTTAGAATCCATGGTAGAGTGTACAAGCGCGACTGTAAGAGGACGTAGGAAGAAACAGATACACAGACACAGCGCTTCAGGAAGCGCTGTGTACCATGTACTTTTCCATGTACTCTACCATGTACTTTTCCCGGTGCTTCATGGAAAACATGGCAGAAAGTCATGTACCTTATCTTTAGTTCTGTGGCGACCACATCGGCTTCGATCAACGCGCCGGGCAGAGACTACCTGCCCAGATGTGGGCTTGACGCCAGGGCGCGGAACAGTCGGTGACTGTGCTCAGTCCCAGTTCACGGCGTGCGAACAGTGTCTGCGCTTTGACGCCTCCTAGCAACACCGCCGTGACTAAGAGGACGCGTGTCTTTTCTTTCTCTAGAAGTCGCACGCAACCAGTCCGTCGCAAGGCGAGGGAGAGAACGAACGTAAACATTATTCCATTAATCGGACGCCCTAGTCCGTCTATAAATAAGTGCAATAAGGCAGAAGAAATATTTTGGTATTATTAAGAGGTGACTTCGAATGTGCAAACATAAGAGAATAGCTTTCCTCTAAAGACGTCTAGTATTGCATTAGGTCAAGGAGATGCTATGAAAGTGCACGACTTCAGAGAAGAGTGTCTGAGCTTTTTTCTTCTTCTTCTTCTCTTTAAGGAAAGGTTTGTAGGGTAGAGTCCTCGTGTCATCGCCTGCCTGGTAGTTAGTCTCTTTAGAACCGGACAACATGCAATGGCGTCTGAGATATAATTAAATCGAGTGATGTTGGCTGAAAATTCTTCGTTACTGAAAGCTTCATTGCTGAAAGGCGCCGTATACGTTTCTTGGAGCAGAAAGAAAACGCAATATTGACATCGATGAGCACAAGCTCAAGCACGTGAATAAAGCTAAGTCGTCGATACAGGAATAGGTACTTCACGTCGGATCACTTCGGTGGATGGTGCGCTTATAAAATAATTGACATCGGTGCTCTTAGGTGATCAGCAACTGCGAGTTTTGTGTTATCTACAGCACCAGGTTACGTGTTAGCACGTGTTACACAAGCCAAGGGCGAGAGTTTAATATATAAGCGGGTTTGTTTCATAAGCATGCAGAGCAACGAACGCTATTTCTAGCGCACTGTTTAGTATGTAATGCACCGACGGACACGGACACAATATTTATATGCTCCCTAGAAAGATAATCTTCGTTAGCATCATGCATTCACAAGTACGCAAGTGAAGCCTTGCGTCAAGTACCATCATATACACTTGAATGTTTCGGCCGGAATATGTTTTTATTCGAATTGCGAAAATTAACTGAGCATTGCTGCCCCGCCCCCCATCCCCCCCTTCAACCGAGCACTCCAAGTTTATATCCCACGAGGTCTTTTCCCTGCTCGTCTCGCAACACGAAGCATCTATCCGGAAATTCACTAAGCTTCATACGTCGGACGAGCTAATGTGAGTCAATACCCTTTCAGTGTTGCTTGACAGACGCCGCAGGTACACTGCATAAAAAAAAGTAGCAGCAGATTCATTGCAGCTGTCGTGGACAAACTTCCATCGCAGGCTTGACTGAATCGCTTCGCATACCCAAGGGACCTTATAAATATCGTGGCGGAAAGATTTTAGCTTGCTTACCTGTCTTTTTTTTTATTTCTTTCTTTTTCTCGACGCCACTCAAGGACACACAACATAACGCATTGACACATGCAGCACACTGCTTGTAACTCCTTGCATTAGGCAATATATTTTAGCCACGGGGATACGACAACGCAAAAAAAAAATCAAGTCGCAATGAATAAAAAAAAACAGGAAAAAAGAAGAGACCAGCGCCGTCGGAACTATAGTGACGCTCGATCAGAATCAAGCAAGCTATGCCACTGTCAAGCACTCTTGCGCGCACTTCCATCCATCACTCGGACAGCGTCTCTGCGTTCCTTCTTACGCAAAGTTATCGAGGCTCATAGAAGGTACTTCTTCGATGCACATTGCAAAAATACTCGAAACTTTCGACGCTGGCGAAGCGTTATATAAGTTCTTTTTCTGTTCTTTTTTTATCGCAAGTTTTTCACTAGAGTATACATAATCTTTTCGATACACAAGGGCAAAACACGCTGCTTCGAAGACGTCTGCTTCCCTGGAGGCCGCCTGGAGGCGAGTACATAGCGATCCCGAGAGCTCTGAATATTGGCCAGAAGGCAGTTCGGGACACCTGGTTACCGTGCAGGGCTAATCAAGAAGGCGAGGGAAAATGGGCCATTCGAGCGCGACCTTTGCCGCCACATAGCGCCAAGCAGCGGGAGCGCTTTTGCGTATAGTCTGCACTCGCACCGCGTGGGCGAAATACTGCGCGGCGCCCGTGAAAGGAAACGCCCGCAAGCAGCTGCGCTCCACCAAGATTGCGTTCGACCACTGGCGGGTCCCGAGAAAACTCGTCGGGACGGTGCTTCACGGGTCGCCGCACCTTATGCGAATATTTTAGTTGCATGCTTCTACGAGTGACCCTGTTCTTGTCGTTATAATAAACAGCGGCGTTATTAATAATTTTGAGGTCTGCAGTAAAGGAAACCAATCAGTAAAATAGCGTCATGCAGAACCGGGACTTTGCGTCTGAAAAGGGCGTGCTATTGACGATAGCTCGTGAGAGACAAATAATAATTTAAAAAGGATGATCGAGGCGACAAGTTAGTTCCGAAGTGCTTTTTGTAGAAAGCAACCAATCGCGCGAGAAAGCAAGGCAAGTAAAATGTATACCTTATAGTTCGTTCTTCTCGCTGTGGACCGATGTATAATTTTTTTTTCTCGATTTAAATGAAAATATAAACAAGAGATGTAGTCAACCTATAATGGGGAAGGCTATTCCGTTTCTCATAGCAGAAATAACAATAGATATAAAAATATGTAGTAGGAAAATGAAAAGAAACTACGTCATAGGGTCAGAAATCCACAGCACACAGTCCTATATACACCCGCGAACATATAAATATAAAAGGCAAAAGCAAGTCGCACCACAATGAGTTTGTAAACAGTCACAAACAAATTCACACGAGCGGCCGCGATGTAAAACTGCGATGAGCATGTGAAGAGATGACGAATTACCGCGGTAAAATAATACACACACAGAATATGACAGTCAAGAGTGAGTTTCAACACGGAATACAAAAAGTATGACACGGAATATACAACCACTAATTACAAATAATGAAATCAAGTTGTAGTTACATTGTGTGTCTGCTCAGTGAGATATCTAGTACTTGTTAAGGTTGCCTGTATCTTCGTAAACATGTTCAAGTGCATTCAATGCTTCCCGCTGTGTTATTTTCGATGGCCAAGGGCCCAGCAATATTGCGACTGAGAAAGGTCGGTGAGGCTCAGTGGAGTGTAGCGCTTGTTCAAGCCGCCGTCCTCGCGTCGTGTGTCTGGAGCATTCGAGGAGGAGAAGGCGAACATCGTCATCGTCGTTGCCACAGGAGCACGCCGGGGAAGAAGCTCGTTGTATTCGATAACGAAAATATTTTGTTTGTGTTGTCCCAAGGCGAAGTCGATGAATTAGTGTCTCGGTACTTTTCTAAAGTTCTACATCTAGCCGGTATTTGAGTTGACGGTGCACTTCGTAAAGAATCGATTCCTCAGTATATTCATTGAATCAGGTTGACATACACAAGTATTTCTTTAGTTATTTTAACATGCATTGCGTGTCCGTTGGTGATAGAGGGATGAGTTTGATTTCTGCCTCTTTATGGGCCAATTTTCCGAACAAGCCCCCTAATTCGTTGCCTGCTATACCGCCATGTCCCGGGACCTACTGTAATATCACTTCTTGCTTTCTTTGAGTGGCTTGAGTTAAACTCTTCACTACTGCGTATAATATTCGTGCGTGTGGTTGGTTGACATCGATATTTTCAGGACATGCTAAAGCCAATGAGTAGTCCGTACAAATTACCCACTCTTTAGTGTCTCATATGTTTTGATAAAGTAAGTGGCTTGGAGAATTGCGACTAATCCCGCTATTGTTGGTGACGACGTGCGTCCTAGCCAACACGCCTATTCTACCTGTAAGGATGGTAGAACAAAAGCTGCAGTCGCAGTTTCTTTGATTACAGAACCGTCCGTGTAAACGTGAGTAGACTCCTGGTACCTGTCAAATAGCTAATGTAAGGCTAGTTGTTTCGCTGCTAATGTGGAAACGTAGCGTTTATTTTTTAGACCATCGATTGACGTTTCTGTTTTCGCTGCCTGTAGAAACCATGCTGGATAGCATAGATATGAGTGCCGAAAAACCGATCGTGCGAGCCGTGATTTATGCTCTTGAAACATGACGTGCATCTGGGCACCCGGACGGCTCTCTCTCATTGAAAGAAGTGGGTGCACAGAATGCTGGGTAGAAATTCTGAAAAGATGTCGGCATGTTTCCAGGCTGCAAACTACGGTGAATTGTGGTTCCCACGCTTCTGCAGTAGTGAGGTGACTAGATGTAGCTTGAGGGACTCCTAGACACACTCGTAAACTGCCGAGCCTGCAATAGCTGTAGTCGGTGAAGGGATGCCGCAGATCATTTGTACTAGACAGGGGTGGAGTAAGCAATTTTGTGGCTGACAAGTGCTGAGTGAGCGTGGAGTAGGGATGCAGTTGATCCATCCCACTTTGTACCTGTGATCCTGCGAAGAACATTTATGACACAACTAATTTGATTCCCAAGGGCGGTCAAATGATGAGTTCATCGAAGCTAGTGGTCTAAAATCTCGACGAAGAAACGATGTTTCCGAACCAGCTCGACCTCATGGCCGTCTGTTGAAAGACCGAAATTTCTTACTTTTTTTCTCATGAAGGGTAAAACCGCTGATTTGACATATCTGCATGCCCTGTTCTCTTACATAGTGACCTATTGTATTTAAAGCTTCCCGAGGACAATGCTTAACAAGCTCTAGAGTCTTACACGATGTCCATGTGCTAATGTCATCAGCTTATACATAGATATGTTTGCGTCTGCGGGAAGTATACTGCTGGTAAGCCTGCTATTGCTGCATTGAAGAGAAGTGCACTTAATACACTTTTTTGGGGAACTCCTTTGTTTATGAAGTTTTATCGCTTTGTCCGTCACACACACACACACACACACACACACACACAGACACACACACACACACGCATATATATATATTTCTGTATTTCAAGAAGATAGCGATCCCTTTGAGAACCCCGCCATACACTCTCCGAGCGTTGACATCCTAAGCAGGACATGAAGATGACTGAGCCAGAGGCCTTCTTAACATCAATAAAGACAGCAACAGCAATTTTCCCACAGCTAATCTCGTGGTCAACAAACGTTACCAATTCAAAAATGCTGTCCATTGTACATCAATGTATTCTAAAACCAGCCATTTGATCTGGTAGACAACTGCTCGATTCTATCCACTATTGCAGTCTAATATCAATCAATTCTTCCATCACTTTTGAAACACAGCTGGTTAAACTGACAGGACGGAAGGAGCCTAGAGAGAGGGGCATTTTGCCACGTTTTAGTAACGGCACCACCTTAGCGATCCTTCAACTCAAAGGAACATGTGCTTGAGTGAGTGAGTGAAGAAAGTTTATTGCAGGTCCGCCGAGGACGCGAACTCGTCGCACACCCGGCTAGTCCCCCGTCGGAACCTGCAGGTCTAGGCCACCGGCCCCGTTGCGGGCACGCCAAACAGCCAGGATTTGCTTTTTTAGAGTGGGGCTACGCACAAGCGAGTCCCACTCCTCCTTGATGAACTTGGGGTATGTCGACCCGCACTCCCAGAGCATGTGCGCTAGAGTGGAGGTCTGCCCGCAGAAGGGGCAGACGTCGTCGCGATACACGTCCGAGTAAGCCTCGTGGAGAACGGACAGGCACGGATATGTGCTGGTCTGCAGAAGTCTAAGCGAAACGGCTTGCGCCCTATTCAACTTGGGGGGGAGGGGGTGGAAGGACCCTTCTAGACATTAGAAGAATTTAATAATCTCGTTGTGAGTAGCGGGAGCGTCCCTGTGGCCGTAGGGAGGAGGGGAGTCGGCGCTTCTTGCAGAGGAAGCGCGGTCGGTGAGGTCACGCGCAGCCTCGTGAGCAGACTTATTGAGGCTCGGGGGAGCACCCTCGACCGACCCTACGTGAGCGGGAGCGTGAGAGCATATGGACTCGAGCTGCTAAGAAGACGAGCAGCTTGTTTGGCGATGCAACCCTTCTGAAAAGCCCTAACAGCCGTTTTGGAATCGCCATATAAGACTGATGCTGCTTTCGGAGACTGGCTTCCAATCTTTGGGTCTGCCTCCCTTCTCTTTTCTGTAAAGCAAAAGCTCCGACTTGGCGGGGGAGCATCGAAGTCCGGTGGGCGGAGATACTCTTTGATCACGTCGATCGCCTCTTGCATGGATTCTTCGACTCTGCCCTCGCAGCCGCCGGAGCACCATAAGGTGATGTCGTCGGCGTAGGTGGTGTGCTCCCACATTTTGTTGAATACGTGTAGGAGAGTGGACGTGCCTATCCGCCCAAGGCTTTTTCAAGGTGGAATACGATATGTTGTCAGGACCAGTCGCTGTTCCTTGGCGTGTCTTCGAAAGAGCATGCTGCAATTCTTGTAGAGAGAAGAGAATATCCAACTGGGCACAAGGTAGGTTGGAAGCATCTTCAATCTGCTGCTGCACCAACAGGCTAGATTGATCTGGAACTGGGACAAGTTGTACGAAATTTACTAGTACTGCGCAGAACGGGTTTGCAATTTCGCCTTCAGTTAAGCCACTAGCTATAGCAAGGCTTTTGAAAGGGCTACATTGTGATACTGGATGGTCAAGGGCGTTTTTTAACCTCCAGATTTTCGGTAATAGAGTGGAGGTGGTAAATGACGTACAGAACTCACGCCACCGCTGCTGTCCCAGTTTTTGCATATCCCCGTTAGATTTTCCGGTTTGCGGCTTGACTCTCTTGATAATCTTCAAGCCGTCCGGATCAACGAAACCGACGCTCTGCTCTCCGTCTAACAGCTCGGAGTCGCTCATTGTCTGCGTCGACAGTGTAATGTCTTTCTGGAACAGTTGTGTATCGCGTAGCCCTGGAGTAATTACTGAGTAGCGACGATATGAACGTGTCCAAGTCGTCTGCTTGGTTCAGTACCGCAGAATTATTTTCTCGAAATAGTTGCCAGTTATTAAGTTTAGTGACTCTAGGAGATCTTGCCGGATGCATAAGGGGATGTTCTATGAGAATTGGGTAGTGGTCACTGCCCCGTGTCTCACAATCTGTGCACCGCCAAATACCGCGCGTAAGGTCAGGGGAGGCGATATTAAGATCAAGACAACTAGTGTAATTGTGGCCTCTTAAAAATATAATGGATCCGTCAATAATGACGACCTCTGAGATCTGCCTCTATAGAATCAGTGTGGCTACTTCGCGAAGTAACGTTATGAGCATTAAAGTCACCGCACAATAGCACTGGTCCTTGAGTCCCTAGAAAGAAATGCATGAAAGTTGACTCGGTAATTCGCGATGTTGGCTGCGTATAAACGCTAACAGTTGTCACGATCAGCTTTTTGAACTGAACTTTGCAGGCAAGGAATTGAGGAACATTAGTGCATCGATGTTGCAATTCAGAAAGTGAAGCCGGGGAGTAGTGCATTAGGAACCCTTCAGCACGTCATAGGAGAGTGCAATTTTTCCATACACCACCCCCCACCTATACCCATAACTAACCCCCCTGCTATCCCCACCCTTTACGAGCGATGGGAGATCATGCTGTCCAGCCCCGCCCTGGAAGACCAGCTCAGACTGATCCACAGGGGCCAGGCGGCCCTGGAAGCATATGGAGCCCGCGAAGAGGGAGCCACCCCATCAGACGCTTAACGCGTTTCATTTCATAATGGACCAGTAAAGTTGTTTCTCTCTCTCTCTCTCTGCTCTTTGCTTAGTATAAATTACAAGTATAGCACCCCTTCCGTGATAACCGGCCTGGACATCTACCACAAGATATGTGTGCCTTCTAACATTTTCCCAAAAGCATGCGCTGAGCAGTTCGGGTAGTTTTTAACTGTAACGCCAATGCATATATAGCAGATTTGGGGCGAAGTTATCACGAAAGCGGTTGCTATAATCTTAAAATTTCTACTAAGCAGACATGACTTACCTGCTGATCGGCTTCAATTTCGCGTTTGTAACGTGTGCCCGAAAGTGAATAATTAAGATGGTTAATTCGGGAGTATTTTTAATTACCACGTGGGCACTATAATATAGCGTGTGGGTAACGTCCGCATATTCGGGTAATCCATCTTAAATGGAGGAATTTCTCTCTGCTTCACATGACTTTAGAACAGTTATATGAACTCAAGAAAAAAGAAAGAGAACGGTATATGAAGCCAGTCGCCCGTGAAGCATAATACAGCATAGGGGAGATTCTGCGTTTTATTTGAAATGTAAACAATATATTAGAAAGGAATATTAGCGCAAGAAAGACAGCTTGGTATTCAGGCTGGCGCCATTCACGGCGCTGGCTAAAACTAAATTGCAATCTATGGACCTACACCATCGTGATCACGTAAATGCAACAATTAAGCGAGCGTTTTATGCAGAACTCAATTAACTCGCCGAAGCATGTATATGATTATTAATCGGACAATAAAGGCGAAAGGGTAGGCATAACGTTGTGAAAGTGGGACGCATGCACAAAAGCGATGAATAAGACGCGAAAAAAGGAACTCTGCAACACCGCTTTCATGGCAGTTTCTGTGCATCTTGCGCGTCCCAGGCCGATGTGTTCGAAAAAGAACAGATTCGGTTTCTAAATGCTTAACCGTGCACGCTTATTGAAGGGTAGTGTTATCAATTTTACGTTTTTATGTGCGTAAGCGCAACTATATATATATATATATATATATATATATATATATATATATATATATACATATACCTGACAGCGCAATACTCAAATCATACCCAAATGTTCTCAATACGCAATACTTGAATACTTAATCAGGCGACCGTGGCAGGAATAATATATCGCTACACGGGACATAAACAACCCTCTCGTCTGCGCTACGTTAGGTCGCCTCCGGAGAGACTGGCTGAAACTTTAGTAATAGAGACAAAATATTGGGCCAATATTAGCCTGTCACCAAGAACCAAACAGAAGCACGCACGATAGAGGTGCACCTGCATACACCTTCATGACAGGTTATCCCCATTTTGCGTATGTATAAACTTTTTCTTCGCAGGAGGTCTTCTTATCCAGCGAAATGATGATGGATCGAAGAGTATTTCAAAAACTGCCAGCGCAAGCTTCTCTCTATTGCGCCTTATTTTTTGTCTAATCCCCTCCACGCATTCAATCGCACCCCCTTCTTTCACTTCCACCCCTCTCTTTTCTTCTTTTTTTTTTTCTGGCAACAAATGCGCATTCTAGTCGTTCGGCATAGGTTCTTGTGCTGCCATAAGATGTGCTGTCACAATGAGCACGAGGCCTTTTGGGGGCAACCAATTTCTGTAGGACTGCCTGTTATAGCACAATGACAGGTCTAGAGACCACGCACATTGTTGTGATTATATAAATGGCCGTGAGTGGTGGCACTGGCTAACACTCTCAGCGTTATTTCTAGTAGACCTACATGAATAGCGCAGAAAGTGGATGGGAAAACAGCGCCGCGGTAGCTGAGTTGGTAAGAGCATCGCATGCGTAATGCGAAGAGGCAAGCCCGTATCCCACCTGCGACCAGTTGTTTTTTTCGTTAACTTTCATTTTATTTGTTTATCATCTCCTTAATTCAATTAAAAAGTACAAATAATTGCCCCATATGCTGTCCTTGGTGTCATTACCTGTTGGCTTCTTATGATTTTGACTAATAAACATAGGGTCCCGCGGTTTCCTTTCTCCTCGTTCATCATATATATATATATATACACACATGCAAGTTGTCCAGCTAACTTGGAACAAAAAAGAAAGCAAATGATAAATGAAAGGAAGGGAGGTTAACCAGGACTGAGCCCGGTTGGCTACCCTACACTGGGGAAAGGGAAAAGGGGTCGGAAAGATTAAAAGAAGAAGAGAAAGCCCAGTGGGGATATCGTACGGTCACTCAGTCCGGATCACAGACGGTGACTCAATCCGGTAGCTTTCAAAAATCGCAGCAGCACTTTTGTGGCCTTTTGTAGCTGCGATATGCGAGGCCATGGTCCCGAGACCTTGTTCAAGGTGAACGATGTTCGATCTAGCTGATTGAAAGCTGTGCAGAGGTCATGCCTTTCGTTTTCAAAAGATGGACCGCGGCACAGCAGATGTTCTATAGTTTCCTCGACACCGCAGGCATTGCAGTCGGCGCTATCATTCATTCCAATCAAAAACGTATATGCACTGGGGAATGCGACGCCCAAGAGTAAGCGGCACAGCATTGTTTCGTCATTTTGCGGAAGCCCTGGTAACAGCCGCAGTTGCATAGAGGGGTCGTGGGAATGCAATCGATCTTGTGTGAATTCAGGTGTCTGCCACTTCTCTAATGTCATACGGTGCGCTAGCTTGCTTAAGTGTTGGGCTGCGTCAGTCCGCGATAAAGGTACAGAAACAAGGGTTGCTCCTTCGTGTGCTTTCCTAGTAGCTTCATCAGCGAGGTCGTTGCCGGAGATACCACAATGGCCAGGCAGCCACTGAAACACGACGTCGTGTCCTTTCGCGATCATACGATGGTGCATTTCTCGTATCTCCGACCCTAGTTGTTCACAGGACCCGCGACGAAGAGATGCCAGAAGACATTGCAAGACCGCCTTCGAATCGCAGAATATTGCCCACCGATTAGCGGGTTGGTTGTTAATATAATCAACGGCACCTCGGAGGGCAACAAGCTCCGACGCGGTCGATGTTGTCAAATGAGAAATATTGTATCGGATGCTTATTGATCGTGATGGTATAACCACTGCGCCGGTGGAGCTGGTCTGAGTGGAAGATCCATCCGTATATATGTGGACTCGGTCAAAGTAGAAAGTGTTCAAACAATCCAGAGCTACTTGCTTCAAGGCCAAGGTAGGCAGGTCAGTCAGCTTTCTTATCCCTGGAACCGTAGGACGCACTTGAGGTTGTTTTAAACACCACAAAGCTGAGGTTGAATGTGCTGAGGGTGTGAAGCCCGATGGTAGAGAGGCACGATGAGTGCTGACCTCGTGGGAGAAGGACGCCTGTGGTCGTTGTTCTGGCAGGCAGGCAAGAGAGCTTGATTGCATGCGTGAAACATGACGAACATGGGCCCTAAGTGTTTCGGTGCTAAAGTAAGTCGTGATCGGATGGTCTTAAGCCATTTATAATGGCCCCTGCAGTTGAGGCGCTCCGCGGAAAGCCTAGACAAACACGTAGTGCCTGTGCTTGCACGCTCTGAAGTTCTCGAAGATTTGACTTGCATGTTTTAGCAAGCACGGGAGAACTATAACATAGGAATCCGATAAAAAGTGCTCGATATAACTGTAGCATGGAGCCCATTGACGATCCCCATGCTTTCCCGGCGATGAACTTAAAGCCATGAACAATAGATGTGAGCTTATTCTTCAAGTGGCCAACCTGAGGGCTCCAAGAGAGGTCTCGGTCGACAATGACATCCCAAAACCCATGATATCTCTTGTAGGAGATAGGCTGGCCATTGATGCATACGGGATTACGAGACGTCGCTTTTCGCGTAAAAGCGACTAACGCACATTTTTCTGTTGAGATGGTAAGGCCTTGTGTGTGAAGATAGTCAGATGCCTGTGTTGCTGCTTTCTGTAGCCTTGCGCGAACCTGCAGGCGAGTGACCGCTGATGACCAAACTTGGACCAGGATTTAAAAAATACCCAGGAGATCTAGATAAATTGTACCGACTGCATAGTAGCCGTAGTCGTATGTACTTACGGCCAGCATTTTTTCCATCAGAAAGTATTTATTAATTACTTTTCATTAGTGAACTTTCTAATTATTGCTTGAATCGCAAACATATTGTTACGAATGATGTTTATTTACAAGGTGAAACGAGGTCCGAGAGGGAAGCTACAGGCCAGGCCCAGCCGGCGCAGAGTACCCCGAGATGACGCGCACCCACTCTACTTCTTCTTTCTCTGCCTCAGTCGCACAGTGCTGCGACATTTTACTCGGGGGCAGACGAAGCTCGCTGAGCGAGTTAAAGGGACCTGTGATGGTACTGCTTGAGTCTGGCCACGTGAACAACTTGCGTCGCACGTGAACGCCGATTACTTGCCGTCACTTTGGCGACGACATAGTTCACATCACTCAAGCGGCTGAGTATAACGAATGGTCCGGTGTAAGTGGCGAGAAACTTGCGGTACAATCCCTTTTTGCGAACAGGTGTCCACAACCAAACATAATCGCCGGGAGTAAAGCTGACGGGGATATGCCGCGCATCATAGCGAATCTTGCTGTTGCCTTGTGAGGACAACGTCCTAAGATGCGCCAATCGACGTGCTTCCTGAGCACGACACAGAGTTTGGGCGATGGAAGGATCTTCTTGGCACGATAAAGGTAGAATAGTGTCCAGAAAGCTCTGGGGAGCGCGTGCGTACAGCAAAAAGCACGGTGCATATCCAGTAACTTCGTGCTTGGCACTATTGTACGCGTACGTTACAAAAGGTAAGACGGCGTCCCAATTCTTGTGGTCAGCGGCGACATACATTGATAACATGTTGGTAAGGGTTCGATTCGTTCGCTCCGTGAGGCCATTGGTTTGCGGGTGGTAAGGAGTGGAATGGCGATATGCAGAGCCACAAAGCCGTAAAAGTTCTTCAACGACGTCGGCGGTGAATTGCCGTCCACGGTCACTGATGACAACACAGGGAGCGCCGTGACGGAGTATGACGTGATGCAACAAAAATGAAGATACATCTGCTGCAGTGGCAAATGGAAGTGCCGCCGTTTCCGTGTAGCGAGTAAGGTAATCTACGCATACTATTATCCAGCGGTAGCCAGCTGACGTCTTTGGGAGCGGGCCAAGCAAGTCGATGCCGACTTTTTCAAAGGGTAACGTCGGTGGCCTAACTGGTTGTAAGTAGCCTGCTGGGGCCGTCGTCGTTTGCTTGTGGCGCTGGGAAACAGTGCAGCTGGCGACATACTGTTTCGTTCTTTTCCAGAGCTTGGGCCAGAAAAATCTCTGTCTAAGTCGGTGTAGTGTGCGTGCAAAGCCAAGGTGCCCGGACGTGATATCGTCATGCATGGAACGAAGGACAGCAGGGCGCAGGTTTTCGGGCACAACTAGAAGCAATGGGGGACCATCAGCCGAGTAATTTCTTTTGTAAAGCAAACCATTACGATAAGTCAACGGTGTTGTTCCTGCTGGCTCACGTGCAGCTGCCCGTAGGGATTTCAAGGTAGGGCCGCAACGTTTCTCGCTCTCGAAGGTACGCAGGTCTGGAAAGTCGGAAGAGATGGAAACTAGGTAGTCATCGAAGTCATCATCCTCAGCTTTAGTGTGCGGCGAAGGGAGACGTGATAGGCAATCAGCATCCATGTGACAGCGCCCGCTCTTGTAGTTAACGGAAAAGCTGTACTCTTGAAGGCGCAAAGCCCAGCGGGCCAACCGGCCAGACGGGTCACGCAGCCCAACCAGCCAACAGAGTGAATGATGGTCAGTCACTATCGTGAATGCGCGGCCATGTAGATACGGACGGAACTTCTGAATGGCGAAGACGACTGCTAGGCACTCGAGTTCAGTAACGGTGTAGTTTGTTTCCGCTTTTGTAAGTGTCCGACAAGCGTAGGCAATGACATGCTCACGGCCACCGCAGAGCTGAACAAGCACAGCGCCAACACCCGCACCGCTGGCGTCAGTATGCAGCTCAGTTGACGCCTCCGGATCAAAATGCCGCAGTACCGGTCCAGAAGTCAACGAAAATTTCACCTGTTTAAACGCCGACTCGCAGTCAGCAGTCCACAAGTATGGGGTGTCTTTGTGAAGGAGAGACGTGAGGGGAGAGGCAAGCTGTGCGAAATTCTTGATAAAGCACCGGAAATATGAGCAAAGGCCCAAAAAGCTTCGCAGATCTTTTACCGTTTGTGGCTGTTGGAAGTCGCGAACCGCTGCTATCTTTTCAGGGTCTGGTCGTATGCCGTCTTTGTCGACCAGAAAGCCTAGTACGAGGGCTTGACGCTGACGGAAATGACATTTCTTCGAGTTTAAAATAAGGCCAGCTTGCTGGATACAGTCAAGAACGATCGACAGGCGCTGATTGTGCTCGTGAAATGTCCGGTCGTAGATAATGACGTCGTCTAAATAGCACATGCAAATTTCCTATTTGAGTCCGCGAAGCACGGTATCCATAAATCGCTCGAATGTCGCTGGAGCGTTGCATAAGCCAAAGGGAATAACGCTGAACTCAGAGACCGTCAGGTGTCACGATGGCTGTCTTCTCCTTGTCTGAGGAGTGCATGGGAATTTGCCAATATGCTGACCGTAAATCAACAGAAGAGAAATACGACGCGGAGTGGAGGCAGTCGACGGCGTCATCTATTCGTGGTAGGGGGTACACGTCTTTCTTTGTGACGGTGTTTAGGCGGCGATCATCCACACAGAATCTCCATGAGTTGTCTTTTTTCTTGACTAGGATCACAGGAGCAGCCCAAGGGCTACATGATTCCTGGATCACTCCTTTCTGTAACATGTCTTCGACCTGCTCAGCCATGACTTTTCTCTCTGAAGGTGAAACGCGGTAGGGCTTCTGACGAATTGGCGTTGCTTGTCCTGTATGGATGCGGTGTTGCATACGAGACGCCGGTAGTGTATGGCACGCTCGTTGGCCTTGAGCGAAATCAAACACTGTGGCGTAGCGAGCGAGCACAGCTTCCAGCAGACACTGCTCACTAGAAGACAGCGACTTGTTAAACATGCGCTTAAAGTCAGCAGAATTGTCATGGTTGGAATCGGGGTTGGATTTTTTTCCGGCAGTTGACATTTCAATCGTTCCGACGCTGACAATGGCTTGTTCATCAAAACTTGCCAGTTTAAGTCCTAGCGGCAATGTTATGGATTGCGTTGAAACGTTCACTGTCCACAAACGAGTACAACCATCAGTGGTGACAACGAGGGAGCGAGGGACTATCGCATCTTTCTTGAGCGCATTGTTATAATCGGGCTCGGCTAAACCACAACAAGAACCTGTACGAGGGCGAGAAGTATTGGCAGGTACAAACATTGCAGTCTGAGGGGGCAAACACACATCTTGTGACACGGAGAGAACGTCCGCGGCATCACTGGTGCTATCTGTCATTGAAGTTCGCGCGTCGCGGCGAAGAGAAATCGCGCCACTTCCACAATCCAAAGTTGACCCCACTCACGCAAGAAATCAATTCCTAAAATAATGTCATGCGTTGTACGTGCAAGCACAGTAAATTCACTTCGATATGTCTGGTCCCCTATCGTAACTGAAACAGAACAGACCCTAAGTGGGCGTAACATTTCCCCGCCAACTCCACGAAAGGTAGCGTTCCGATCCCAAGAAAACATAACTTTTTGTCCAAGACGATTTTTGAAGGACAGGCTCATAACAGAAACTGCCGCTCCGGTGTCAACTAAAGCAAAAGCACTCACATTGTCAACTAAAACACGCACTTTGTTTTTAAACAACTTTACACGAGGGGGTCTTGATGAAGATGAATATATTGCGGCCTCACCCCCATCGGTCGCCCCAGCTAGTTTCCCAGCGGCGGCGGTGACAACGAGCGACGACGAGGTGATGGAGAGCGTCGTTGTCGTGTTGGTGGCGGTGTGAGGCTGCGATCGGAAACGGGGGAGTCACTGCGGTTCGCGCGTCCCTGCTGCAGCCGCTGGAAGGAACTGGGATACGGCCAGGGCTCGTCAGCGGGCACGCGGGGTGTGTAGGGATTAAACCGTGGAGCACGCTGCTGGCGGCGGTGGCAATACCTAGCAATGTGTCCAGGCACACCGTAGCTGTAGCAAATGCGGGAGTCGCTGCTTGGCGCGGATGACACCGGTGACATGGGTGTCATGGGTAGAAACGTGCTCTCAGGCTGCTTGTAGGAGGGAACAGCCCGCGGAACAAATCGTTGTGGTGCATCTTGTCGGCGTCCCGGACTTGTCGGTTACGGTGGCAAGTTGCTGCTCTCCGTACGATCAGCATAGGTCCTGCGAGGTTCTCGGTAACTCTGAGGTGCCCAGGTGGCCGGTGGCACACGAGAGCGATGATCAAATGCACACTGATGGCACACATGAGCGTCGTCAACAACTTTAAAGCGTTCAAGCTCTTCTTTAACCACTTGCCGAATCACCGAGGAGATGTCGTGGGTTGGGACGGACACACTTGCAATAGTAGTAACATTGTCCAAATGTCCGAACTTTGGCCCAATCCTTCTCATTTTCAGCGCTTCAAACGCCCGGCAGTGTTTCTTCAGGTCAGACGGAGTACTCAGATCTTCCTTCGTTACATGAAAATGATAAACATCTTCAGCGATTCCTTTAAGCAGATGTCCTACTTTGTCTTCGTCTGTCATGGTAGCGCTGACGATTCCGCATAATTTCAGAACAGCCTCTATGTATGTTGTACACGTTTTGCCAGGTAATTGAGCTCGTCGGGAAAGCGTCTGCTCAGCCTTCTTTTTCTTTGAGATCGGGTCCCCAAAGCACTTGGTGAATTCTTCTACAAAATTATTCCAGCTTTTCAGAACGTTCTCGTGGTTTTCAAACCAGAGGAGCGCGGTTCCAGCGAGAAAAAAAAACCCAGTTGTCGAGCTGCTTCGTAGTGCTCCAGTGGTTGTGGCGACTCACTCTGTTGTAGTGTTTAAGCCAGTCGTCGACGTCTTCGTTCGCCTTCCCCGAAAAGGTGGGTGGCTCTCGTAGCGGTGTCCAGTAGCCAGCCTGACCTGCGTGATTGCTGTCTGGTCCGCCGCAGGTGGGGTCATCATTGCCTTCTCCGGAATCGGCCATGTCCGCTGCTTGTGGTCGTAAACCGGCCAAGCGTCTTCTCCGTCGGACAGTTGGTAGAGCTGGGTCGTCCAGGATCGTCCAAGATTTACCCCGCACGTCCATCAAAGATGTTACGAATGATGTTTATTTACAAGGTGAAACGAGGTCCGAGAGGGAAGCTACAGGCCAGGCCCAGCCAGTGCAGAGTATGCCGAGATCACGTGCGCACACCCTACTTCTTCTTTCTCTGCCTCAGTCGCGCAATGCTGCAACAATATCAATTACACAGTTGTTGGGCACCTAAAATAACCTCCGAATCAAGCATTTGTTTAGTGCTAAGCTTTGCCTCATTGGTTTTTCCGAGAAGAAACAAAAGCGCGCGAAACATCCAAAGCACGCCGCTACTCAAACGCTCCCAAGCGAATAGCCACGGATACACGGCTTTAATGGCGGCGGCAGCTCGATACAGGGCTTCACGCTGTGTGAATGTCGCGGCAATCAAGAGAACACGCCGCTGACGCATTGATAAGCGTTGCGGAGCCTTGCACGATGCAGCGATAAGAGACTGCAGCGGTATATCTTTCGATGGTTGCTTGTAGGCGCTTGAGTAGCGGCGTGCGAGCGCGCATCTATTTCGTATTTCGCGTATTTCGTGGGCTTTTTTTTCTTGGAAAAAACAACCAGGACTTCTTCAGCACGAAATAAATGCTTGATTCGGGGGTTATTTAAGGTTCCCTACAACTTTGTAATTGATATGTTTGCGATTAAAGCAATAATTAAAACGTTCACTAATTAAACGTGATCAGTCAAGTAATACTTCGTGATTAAAAAAAATGCTTGCCGTAATTACACACGACTACGGCGACTATGCAGTCGGTACGACTTCTCTAGAGCTCTTGGGTATTGTTAAAATCTTGGTGAAAGTTAGCTGGGACACCCTGTATATATATATATATATATATATATATATATATATATATATATATATATAGTGACCCTCGTCAAACTGTGTCAGCTTGACGAGGGTCTTGCTCCCTTATACATCATGTGTAGCAAACAGTATCTTTCCTAACACAATCTAATAGACATTCGAAAAATATTCACAGCTAAGAAAAATTACTAAACAGACACAATACAATATCAACAGCATGCTTGCCACAGCACGAATCAAAGAATAAGTTTACAAATACACATATGAATACTGACAACATGTTATTCGTACAATAAATAAAGTACTGAAAAAGTATGAATACTAAAGAGAACGACCAATAGGCGACATATATATTAGGTTGGCGTATTACACGCACATTGCCATACAAATAACACATGCACTTTGATTAAGGTGTACTGATGGTCTAGCGTATCATTTTAATTGCAGTGTTCAGGCTGTATAAAGGATCAAAGTCATCTTTCCCGAGCACATTAAGCAGAGAGGACACTATGTAAATCAAGGATTTCTTTCTGTAAGACGCACGGAGGTGGGAACATGGAAATTTTCTTTGTGTATTGTTTCCGGGATACTGGTATTTTCTTTTATTTATGACAGTGGACGGCCAGCTGTAATGTTGCTATATTGTGCCCCAAAAACTCTAAATCTGTACTCATTGCACTTGCGTGGGACGTACACATACATTTCATGCTTAGGCTTATATAACAAAGTTCAGGATGAAGATAAGCAAAATTTAAAAAAAAAAGATGACGGAGCGAGGTAGAGAGGTTCACGAAAATCCCCATGAATAGGATTATATGAATAATTTTTCAATACGTTAGCTGCTCCATATACTTAATGTTGCCATCTCTGCATCGTTTTACTTTTTACTGATGAGCGCTTTCTCCGAAATTATATTGTTGTCATAACGTCGTTCTTTTGCTTGAATTGTAAAACATGCCAGTATATAATCACGCTGTACGCGCGACGCGAACAACGTAGTATGTTATGGAATCTTCGCGATCGCCGTTCATTGCGATAGAATGTACGATAACACGTGCAAAATAACTGGCGGACTTGAGCATTAGCATAAAACGCGACTACCCCGCGGCAATAACAACCCCTTTATGCCGCATAAAACAGTGCAGAACGTAACCTGGACTGCCCGCACGACGCGGGATTACATTCATATACAGGGTGTCCCAGCTAATTTTAGCCAGAGTTAAAAAATATGCGAATGCCACGTAGCCAGACAGAACCAAGGTAATGTTGTTTGCCGTCGCTTCGTGATACTCAAATTATTTTTTCATTACACCTAATTAGATAATTAGTCTTAATTAATTATTCAACTTCTCAAATATTATGATTAAATGAAAAGAGTAGCAGACTTCGACGGGGCGGCCGGACGCGGGACCTGCGCGTGAGGCCTAACGGCCGGGGCGCGCAGCGCCGCAATAGCAGAGCCGGACTACTCAAGTCAGGGACCACACAAATAATGAGTTCATTCCAGTAAGGGGAAAAGGAACACGGCAGAGTACACTTACAGTATTGGGCGCGGAGTGGCGCTATAGCGGTCATAACCATTCAAAACCCACACTGGATATCGCAACAGCATATCACAAGAAGTGTCAATGAGAAAATTGTACAGCGACATGAAAAACTCCCGATACAGCTTTCTGTTGCTCGATACGTGCTACCTCAAAGTGTTTTTGCGAGCGTGAATGGAGCCCTCGAATACACGCAAAGTGCCTCGAGCTGCCAGTCGCGCGGCAATTTTGTGTGCGTTCGCGGGATTCTTTCAGGTTCGAAAAAACATTATTATGTATCACGTATTGAGCAACAGAAAGCTGTATCGGGAGTTCTTCACGTCACCGTACAATTTTCTCATTGACACTTTTCATCTAAATATAATATTTGAGAAGTTGATTAATGAATTAGGACTAATTATCTAATATAGCGAAATGAAACAAATAATTTGTGTATCTCCAAGCGACAGCCAACAGCATTACCTTGGTTCTGTCCAGCTACGTGGCATTCACATATCTTTAAATTCTTGCTAAAGTTAGCTGGGACGCCCTGTATACGTATAAATGTTTTTGTTTTTTATTTTTACATCATGCACATAATTTATTGTAGTCATTCACAACAACCGAAAAGTTCACCGGGCAGACCGCGACGGCGCCTTTCGGAGTGCCGGGATATATATTAGCGATAGCGCGGCAACACCGGTTGGACGTCGATTCTTGGCACACGCAGTAGCTTTCTTAAGCTGGCCGCAGGCACTCAGGAAGGTACACTGCAAAAAACTAACCGTCACTTTAACAGTCATGTTTTATAATTTTTTGACAAGCCATGTCGACGCCATTCCAACAAGACGTTTCTATTGCAGTGAATAAGGAGACAAGGAGAGAGTCACGAATATCACATGAAAAAAGAAAAAAAAAAGGGGGGGGGGGATTGCTCATAATAATAACGTGATTCGATTGGCATGCCGTGTGTAGCAGGTCGTCGTGTATGTCTTAGAAAATGACGCACTGCCGTGATTTTGACGGTAAGATGGTTGGAAATCGAGCTGCCAAGATATTTCCCGTCATGTACTGCATTTTTTTTACAGTGAAGATTAGGCACTGAAGGTAGCAACATACCAGCAAGAAGAAGAATTCAAACATGAGAAGTTAATAAATGCCGCACAAAGAATAAACATAGAGACAGCCCAATTTCTTACATAAACATGCAGGGTAGCCGCAAGCAGAGTAAATGGCTAGCAATCCAAACACAGCTGAATGACGAAGTCGTTATTGTGTACGCCTTGAGCGAAACGCATCTTCGAGATTTCGAGAAGCCACCTGTTATTGACAATTTTTCCATGGGAGGGGTCCAACAGAGTGACTGGGTCAACAAAAGGCAGAGGTGTAAACATGTTAATTAGGAGAGCTTTGAAGTGAGAAAGGGTAAACTATATATAAAAGAAGCAACTATGGATTTGCGGCACATGGGAAGGCAAAAAACACGTGGCTTGAAGAAGGTTACCTATGGACAGGTAGCGGTAGCAGGGACGAAAATAAAGAATTGAGTGACGGTATTAGAAACGATAATATTGAGTTCAGAAAATCAGGCTAGGCGATATTGGTAGGAGATATAAATTCAGACATGGAGGATCTAGACGGATACACTGGTTACGGTGGTTCTGAATTTTTGCTACGAGCAGAACCTTTTAGTAATTATTAGACATCATAACCTGGGTTCCGTAAAGGCTACTCAACAATAGACCATATTCACACTATCAATCAGGTGATAGAGAAATGTGCGGAATATAACCAACCCTTATATATAGCTTTCATTTATTACGAAAAAGCGTTTGATTCAGTCGAAACCTCAGCAGTCATGGAGGCATTACGGAATCAGGGTCTAGACGAGCCGTATGTAAAAATACTGAAAGATATATATAGCGGCTCCACAGCCACCGTAGTCCTCCATAAAGAAAGCAACAAAATCCCAATAAAGAAAGGCGTCAGGAAGGTATATACGATCTCTCCAATGCTGTTCACAGCGTGTTTACAGGAGTTATTCAGAGACCTGGATTGGGAAGAATTGGGGATAAGAGTTAATGGAGAATACCTTAGTAACTTGCGATTCGCTGATGATATTGCCTTGCTTAGTAACTCAGGGGACCAATTGCAATGCATGCTCACTGATCTGGAGAGGCAAAGCAGAAGGGTGGGTCTAAAAATTAATCTGCAGAAAACTAAAGTAATGTTTAACAGTCTCGGGTAGAGAACAGCAGTTTACGATAGGTAGCGAGGCACTGGAAGTGGTAAGGGAATACATCTACTTAGGGCAGGTAGTGACCACGGATCCGGATCATGGGACTGAAATAACCAGAAGAATAAGAATGGGCTGGGGGGCGTTTGGCAGGCATTCTCAAATCATGAACAGCAGGTTACCACTATCCCTCAAGAGAAAAGTGTATAACAGTTGTGTCTTACCAGTACTCACGTATGAGGCAGAAACCTGGAGGCTTACGAAAAGGGTTCTGCTGAAATTGAGGACGATGCAACGAGCTATGGAAACAAGAATGATGGGTGTAACGTTAAGGGATAAGAAAAGAGCAGATTGGGTGAGGGAACAAACGCAAGTTAATGACATCTTAGTTGAAATCAAGAAAAAGAAATGGGCATGGGCAGGACATATAATGAGGAGGGAAGATAACCGATGGTCATTAAGCGTTACGGACGTTACGCCGCCTAGTTAGGTGGGCGGAAGAGATTAAGAAGTTTGCAGGGACGACATGGCCACAATTGGTACATGACCGGGGTATTTGGAGAAGTATGGGAGAGGCCTTTGCCCTGCAGTGGGCGAAACCAGGCTGATGATGATGATGATGATGATGATAACCTGTGCATTCAGAAATCAATACTAACTTGAAGCCCATGCTTGACTTGATCTAAATGACGCCTGGCGTTATAACGTGCCCAAGACGCTCATTGCGTTTCCTTCGGCGCGTTCACGACAGGCGTCGTTTAGATCAAGTCAAGCATGGGCTTCAAGGTATCATTCATTTCTAAATACATGGATAAATGTTATCGTCAGGTAACGTGGCAATCCTCAAACAGCCAGTTATGCATCGATTACGCCTTAGTCTCAGAAACGGCTTACGAACGACTAGACTAAATGACAATAGATGAAACAGGAACAGGTAGCCTTGGTAGCGATCATAAACGTATGCCTTTGGGAGAGATACCGGCACAAGACAGGAATCAATAGCAGAAGAACTGTTAAATATTAATAAAAAGCAAATAGCAGAGATCGCAAGAAGCATGGAGAAGAAAATGGAGGCGCTTCCTACATCAGTCTGGGAATATAAAGACTTGGTAGACGCCATGCAAACAAACATGGGTTAAAATTGTTGGAGTGGAAAGAAAACCACGTAAGTGGTGGAACAAGGAAATAAAGCAAGCTATGAAAGAGCGTAAGGAGGCGTCTAGGGGTCAGAGAGAAACAAAAAATTTGGCATTACACGAAGAAGAGGCACTCGTTGGATGGAACAAGTACCGAGAAAGTATAAGGGTGGCGAGTGAGCCCATGCAAGAAAAAAAAAATTACAAGTGAACGTTGGATGTCTGACATTCGCAAAAGACAAAGGCGCACCAAAAAGCTTGTTAAACCACGTAAGAGCACTATGAGCTCCAACTTAAAATTCGCAAATGGCTAAATAAGATACTATAAGGAAGCATAAGGGATAGCGCTATAAGGGATGAAGACGGTGACATCATCGAAGGATACGACGCACTGCGGTAAATCAGAGATGTTATTAGGGATAAATTTGGCAAGAAAGAACGTGTAACATACCGTAAACGTATGCGCGGTTTAACGGCAGGGGTGGACAAAGACTTGACAGGACAGACGCTCTTTCTTCACCCCTGCCATTAAACTGCTCATACGTTTACAATATGTTACCACCGACTGGCCCAGCAGACTACTATCATGAAAGAAAGCGTTGTTCAGGCTCAACCAGATCCACTGATAGAGAAGCCTATTAGTCCCTAACAACGCGGCAGCAGGAGAAGGTGAAATTCCAATACAGCTGGGTCAAAATAGCAGGGTAGAGTTGACTAGTGCCGTAGAGCAAGTAATTAAAAAAAATCCTGATTGGATGACATGAAATCAAGAAGTACGTCATCTACAAAGGCAGATGCGATAGGGATAAGACGACCTCGTACCGACCAGTTACAGTAACATCGGTGATATAGAACAAAGCAATGCAAGCCATAAAATTAGAGCTGTGAAAGTGTGTGGAAAAATAATATCTTGGGGGAGCTACAAAATGGGTCAAGATCGGGAAGACGCTTGGAGAATAATATTTTTATACAAACTCAGTGCACAGAGGTCTAAATAGCTGAGAGTGTACTTTTATGAATAGCGTTTCTAGATATTAAGGCAGCTTACGACAATATACAAAGGGAATCGCTATGGAATATTCTCAAGCACGAGAGCATAGATAACGATTTTGGGGATCTGCTGAAGGAAATTATAGGGACAACCAAGTATAAATTTTATGGGAAGACCGGAAATGCAATGCAGTTGTGGAAGTTCACCGAGGACTGAAAGAAGGGTTCCCTCCGTCTGCATTGTTGTTTACGCTTTAGCCAAGGGCAAAGAAAGGTGATTGGAGAACAGTGAATTAGGTTTGGATCTATCTTACATGTGTAATGAGCAAAGGGTTCAACCGAAGGTCCCTCGTCTGATGTGTGCGAACGACATAGTGCCACTAGCGGAAAATCCGAAAGATTTACAAAAACTTACGAATATGCATGGTCATACAGCGATAAATCTAAGCCTTAGGTTAGCCCGGAGAAATCGGGAATTATGATCTTTAGTGAAAAGACGAATAATGACGTGATATAAATTCAACAGCTGGTCGTACCCAAAGTCAAGCAATAAAAATATTTGGGTGTTTTGTACATGTATTTCAGGAAAGAAATGGCCGCGTCTTTGAGTGATCCAGCCCGATGACTACAAATATGCTAACTGCCACAGCCCATTTTTAAATATTTCGTATAGCAATAAAAGAAAAAAAAGAAAACAAAGAGGGAGAGAGACTCGCTAAAAGAAAGCGAAGTGACCACTATGAAACTAAGCAGCGTAGCTTCTACAGTCACTAAGCCCTCGTGACGTCATCGTAAAATCAGCTGTCCCTTTAATACATTTATTTTTAAGTACATTTTTATTCTAAAATTAAATTATCAGACCACACGCTCAAGATGTTTAACACAGACAACCTCCTAAAGTGGGATCAAGAGTGTCCCTGCTACTATTGATTTTCTTGGTTTGATTTTTTGGGACAACAGTGCATTTCTTGCCACATTCTAGCCCACCTTTTGGTAATTACCTCAAGACTATGTAATCTTCGCGTGCAACGCATAATTTTTCCAACTTATTACGTTTCTTGAATCTCGTAGGACGTTTTCTGTGATGGCGTTGAGTGACACCACCAGGGCCGTAAGGTTTAATAGCGCATTTCACAGTTTTATGCGAAGCATATTAACGTAGGTTTTGGGCCTTCGCGCGACGCCCGGCGGTGGCCACCATTGACCCTGAAGTGGGGTCACGTGACATGACGTCACGTGATGACGTCACACAGGCTGAAGATGGGGCCTCATATCGCGCCGTCGGTCGCCTCCCGGCGGTGGCCACCATTGACCTTCAAGTGACCTTCAAGTAGGTCACGTGACATGACGTCACGTGATGACGTCCCACCGGCTGCAGATGGGGCCTCATATCGCGCCGTCGGTCGCCTCCCGGCGGTGGCCACCATTGACCCTGAAGTGAGATCACATGATGTGACGTCACGTGATGACGTCACACCGGCTGCAGATGGGGCCTCATATCGCGCCGTCGGACGTCGCCCGGCGGAGGCCTCCACGCTTCGGTTCGCGCCGTCGCGCGTGACGCGGCGGCGGCGTCGCGCGAGAGTCAAACCAAGAGTCATGCATTTACGGACCATAAGAGTGTGTTTGTCGGGCTGCAAAGAATAAAGTACGACGATTAACCTAAAACCACGTCTCCGTTACTTAGCCCCATCCACACTGAGGCAGCTGCTTAACATGCTTCGCATCCACTGGGCTTAACCTTGATAAGCCTCCAATTTTTTGCTGTTGCAGAGAGGCAGAACATGTTCGTCATAGTATAATAACATAGTATTTTCTTGCGGTGGCTGGAGCTGGCGCAATCCACGCTAAGGCGATTTTTCCACCTAACGCTCATCCAATGACGCACCGATGTGCTGCTTACGTTTGTTTATCTTTGCCATTTCGTAAATGTCAGAGAGTGGCACCGGGAAAGTGAACTGTAGATTTTCTCATAAAGGTAAACTTGGACGTTCAAAATATAATTGAGAAACAGCCACCAGCCGTGTCCAAGCTTCCACCCACCTTATACAGACGATTCCACGAGTTCCATTTTCCAAGACGTCAATTTCATGACAGCGCGTTCCGCGAGTTCTCCATTTCTTGTGTGACAGCGCATCCGATCCAGACAGATTGCGCTGCGCGGCTTGCGCTTAGACCGCTCGCGGGATTTACTCTTTTCGCAACTCGCTTGGTTTCTCGGTTGCCACCGGCGCTGAATTGAGACGCTTTTCCACAGCGCGAGAAATTTACCGGTGCGCTCGGGAAAAGCGGGGAACAGCGCGCTATATCTGTTCGACCCCCTTCATTTCGGCAGTGTTCTGGTTTTGAAGAAACATTCCGGAGCTCACCGACCAATTCCTATTCAATCGTTCGACAACGCTATCTGTTCTTGACCAAAGAAATCAACATTTTAAATCTCACTGACCTAAATTCAATTTCCGAACAAGGCGAAACAAATACAGAGAACAGCGGCTTAGGAACTTGCGCAAGATTTTATTTTGTGTGCGCCTGGAAGACCTATAGATCGTCCATTGATTGCTCATTGATCGCGCACGACGCCGCACCGTACACTGGGGTGCTCTTCGATATTCACGGAATATGACATGGAGGCAGAGCAACAATCCAACGACGTGTTGAACGAAGATACCGGTCCCCACACGAAGGTTGAATGCTTAGTTTCTTTCACATATTACCTCCTAACTAAAATTCGTATTGAAAATCGGTGGTGGATATTCACTAAGTGGAGCTCCCACCAGTACGTTCCATATAAAAAAAATAAAGAACAGAAAACCCGGCATATCTCAGTCGCAGAGGTCCCACTGCTTTGTCGATATGTACGTATGTCACTCTTGTCTGTCAGGCGTTGCTTTTCAGGGCAGTGTCGCCGCGCACGTCTTAGCCTAAAGCTCGACCACGTACTTCTTTTTTCCTTAACGGTCGCGCTTTCGATGTGTCGTGGGTACGCTGTCTCCCTACATTTCTTCCTCCTCGACGGCGTTCTTTGCTTTGGTGTGTGACACCCGACAGCGACGTCACTTTTGTAGCATTCGGGAAGATTTACAATATTCTCGCTTGATTCGTTTTGCTTTCTGCCCCGGCGTTTAGGAATTATTTCTACTTTTGTTTCGCTTTAATATACGACCATACTTTAATAAAACACAAAATGCACTGTGGACCACAGGTATCGCGGCCGCTTTCACCGCAATGATGCAAGGGGTAAAGTGTAAACTGACATTTCTCGAACTACCGATCCCTCTGGAACTTAATGAGCCGATCTGCCGCTTGACATGATACCAGGCAGTGAAAAATATTGCCTCCATACGCTTTCTGAATGGGCCTTCCGAAAACCCTGGGCCGAACACTTCTCTGTATGGTCCCACAGGCTGCCGTGCAGAAAGGAAGAACGAATTAAAAAGAAGCATAAACAAATAATAAAGTTTTCGGCTGCTTGCGCCCTTCAGTTATATTTAGCAGTCACTTCACTCGGACCTTCGCAAGAGCGACGCCAGCAGCGGTTGTGGAAAGGGTCAAGCTCATCTCTCCCGGCGTGGGCACGAAAAGTCGGAGACAAAACGAACGCTCACGCTTCATTCGGGGTACTAGCTGCGGCGCTTTTCTTGCCACTTCGCCTATTATTGCCAAATCCTCCGCGTTCAAGCACGCAGGGTGTTTCTGGGAGTAAGAGGTTCTTTCTTTCCCACCATATGCTAAACCACCGAGTCAAATAAATTTCAAAATATAGGAAACCGTCTGAGATCAGTTATTGATGTTTTTGACAATGGTGAGCTGCCACCTACAGAGCGAATTTCATACAAAAACCGTGATATGTAGAAGTTTCCGTTTACGCATAAATATTATAACGCCTACTGCGAGAAAAAAGCATATCCGTCACTAATGTGCTAACAATGGTTCATTTTGTTGCGCTCATTTCTACGACAAACGGTTGCGCTGAGAAAAGTGCCATACATACAACACCCATGCAAGAAATTCAAACATGCCACACAACGAAGTCTCACAAGGACAGGACTCGCATATCGGAAGCGAGGTGTATCAGCACGACAGGAGCCGCGTGCGGCGTAGGGGGCCCAAAGCAGCGCGTTTCCTTTAGGGGGCGTCATCTGCAGCTGTTTATGCGTATGTCTCTGGGCGACGTATGATTCCGTTGACGACGGGGATGACATTTGCTAAACGAGCTCGTGTACATGACTCATATGCAGAAAACGCGGGCTGGGCTCGAAGTGCAGTCTAAAGAGAAGATAAAGACTGAAATGTGATTTTGTCGTTCAGATTTAGTCACCGCCCCTCAAGGCCTTGCTTTTCTCAGGAGGTCTAGACTAGGGTTTCATGCCAAATGAAGTTGTCCTTTGTGTGTGTCTCTCTCTCTCTCTCTCTCTACCGCCCTTCTATGCTTGGCAAAACACTAGGCCATGGCATTGACACCATATTCCACTGCAAATGGTGAGTCTTTGTACGTCTTACGCCGCAGATTTACAGCGGTGCCACATGCGTTCTAATAAACTTATGCTCATGTAATTCCTAATGCGCTTGAGAATATGCACGCAGGAAGAAGGGAGAGAAATAAAAATGAGGAAGGGGAGGAGCCGGTTATATGTTTATGAATAAGACAGGATGTCAGCTTATAATTTGATAACAAGAAAAATAAGAGAAACAACCCTAAAATTGCCTTAGACCTACTGTATGCACAAAACAAAATCTCGAA
The DNA here is from genome assembly GCF_023375885.2 of Dermacentor andersoni. NCBI lineage: Eukaryota > Metazoa > Arthropoda > Arachnida > Ixodida > Ixodidae > Dermacentor > Dermacentor andersoni. Next base: position 249,760,955 of record NC_092814.1, read on the forward strand.
TCAAAAAAGTTGTAATCCTTGACAGTCTGTAATTTCGCGAGTTCCGCGAGGCTCACTATTGGCGGGTCCGCTACTCTTCCTAGTTTATATTAACAATATTGATCTTGGCATGCGTCAAACATTCGGATTTACGCGGAAGAATGCATATCGTAGTTAGAAATTAAATATGTATATGACCAAGTATTCTTGCAAAACAACCGCGATAAAATTTCTAATTGACATTACGAATGGCTTATCTCCCTTAATGTGTCCAAATACAAGCATCCAGAGAGTGAAGAGACGAAGTGTGGGCGAACAAGGGAAGCCTCAGTCTGAAGCCAATGTTTCTGCAAGGGGACTTGTTGCCCTGACGAAGCTAACTTCTGGGGTGTTTTACGTGTCAAATGAAGATGTGATTATGAGGTACGCCTTAGTAGGGGACTCCGGATTAAGTTTCATGGGCGGGGGATCTTTAGCGTGCACTTAAATCTAAGCACAAGAGAGTTTTTGCCCTTTATCCCCATCTGAGAAGTGGAGCTCACGAAGAGCTAACATACTAAAGCGCCAAACTTCATCCCGACGTCAGATAGAAAGGCCACGAAATTATTTTCCAGTGGCTACCTGGCCATTGGGGGATCAGTGGAAATGACTAAAGGGACAAAGCTGCCCGAGAGTAACATCAAGAACAACGCAGCGTCCCCATTCCTGTTTACAGAACAGACGCTGCAAGGCAACTTCATCACCTGGCACGAAAGCTCTCTTTAACAGAGTGGAACACCCCAAATATAAGCCGCACCAGGTTGTACGAACTGAACACTTCGCTCCAACTCCAACCTCCACCCGCACTTCACCGACGTGAGGCATCACTTCTTTTAGTCCCGAGAACGAACTACAGGGGCGCTGCGAGCGCCGCTCGCGTGACGTCAGGGCAGGGATTCGCGCCTGTCGTCTGCTGCACTTTGGGCGGTGTCCGGGCGGCTTTGCAGTGTTGTCGTTTGTTCGCCCTCGTTCTCTTTGCTTTGCTTGTATACTTATGGCAGTCGTCTCAAATATATTTTTGCAACGTCTTCGTTCGCGAAAATTTATTCAGAGAGCTTACTTCTTGGACGACAATACAGTTCTCAAAGGCAACGCTACAGTGCCAGCCGAAGGAGCGCAGACCAGCCCATTGGGGTTTTTGCGTACCTTCTGCGGTGCAGCAAGTATGTCACAAACGCTGGCTATATATGACTTCTGCAACAGTTATCTTGATTTTAATCCGCTGAAACAAGTTTGCTCACGACGAGTAGTTCATGGTATAATATCTAATTTTTGCATTTCTTCACAGAAATGCTCGGCAGTAACACGAGGACTTAACTAACACTGCAGTTTTGTTTCTACTAGCGCCACTTGCTTCTTTAACTGCTTCTCAAAATTAGGCGCATCTTCACCTGTTTAAGTGGCAGTAATTTGAAGTAAAGCTAATTGAGGCTTAGAGCTCTTTGCAGAATACGAAAAGGAATGTACCAATATATGTTCCTTTTTCCGTACTACACGTTTACTCGCTTGAGTAATTTACTGATGTTTGTTGCTTGAGGAATATACATGACGAATCTGTTTTACGAGCTAACACAGCCTGCTCGGCCCATATCTTTTAGTGAAGTATGCCTTTTGGACCGTATGGGTGCAACCAGAAAGAAGCCGAAGCGTCATTCATTAGTAGTATGGGATATATTGAAGATATAATTCCGCGGTGGAGGGTCAAAATCAAGTGAAATATGCAAGGCTTGTGGTGTCTTCCTCATGAAGGTTTGCGAGGTTCTCTTTTATGCAATGACGAAGCGAATAGTTCTCCGTTTGTATAATTAAACAACGCTGGATCGAGACATGGTGAGGCAGAAAGTGCTTGATTTTTCCTTTTCTAGGCACCCTAACCTGCGCTGTAGTACCTCGAGTATACTTTAGGCATTGCAATTGACCCTGTAAAAAACTGATTCATGGTGTCAATTCAAAGTTCTAGTGAACTGATGGGTTTCGCGAACAATGCGTGCCTCGCCATAACGATAGTCGGTTGCTACCATTGCGTTGGGCGTGCCATATTGTCGACAAAAGCTACTTAGGGCTACCATGAAACATTTCATCGCTTGCAATTGATTGGCTATCGATTATAACCACGGAACGTTTCTTTCAGGTGATTGCTACTATAGTACTTGTGAATTAACTATGCAAATACTCTACATATGAGGCACCGTCGTGTTAGCAGCCATGAGCAAGTCGTTTTATGGGGGCCTGTTTCAGAGAGCAGTGAATGTAGCTACAAACTTTTTCATACGAAATGCACCCCTACCTCTTTCTTCTACGCATTAATAAAGTGACCATATTTGACTAGAACAACTCACCAGAGTAATAAGAATCATGATGTTAGCTTCGCTGGGCAATATCTTTCTAACACGGATAACATGTTGACACAAATTGCCAAGATTTTACTTCCATGTAAAATGCAACGTCTCTCATGGCTAAGTACTAAGGAAATGTTAAGTGTTTAGTGAAGTATCATACACAACTTCGCGTGTTGAACTTGCAGACATTCTTTTTTACGCAAAATTTCTGGACAGACACGGCGCGTACATGCATTGCAAAACCAGCAGACCCCTTCAACGCTACATAGCTTGCGATTCCAAGCCGCAAATTTTCTCAACTCACGCGCTTTTGAAGAAGGAACTGTTGTTCAGGTATGGCAGGAGAAAGAAGCCGACATATCCTTCAATAAGTACGGCTAGAGCCGCCAATACCCCAAGCATACACGAAGGGAACGAGCGCACGTGGCAACCGAGCTGGCCGGAGCGAGCGGAGTCCTGGCCGTGACGTCACTCGCGAGGGTGCGCCACCCTAAGTTTCGCCGCTAATACCGGCTGTGGTTGGGAGTGGCTTTCACGAAGGCGTACAGTACTTTGATTGGAACGACCGACAGTGCTGCGTGCGACTTCTGCGGCGTGGAAGAGAACATCGAACATTTATTATGCCATTGTCATCGATTTCAGTGGGAAAGACAAACATTATATATCGCATTATGACGACTGGATGATCCGCCGTTGTCCGTGCAGGCGCTATTTGAAGACCGTCCCCATCGCTCGTCGGCCCACAAAACTGTGAAGGCACTTTTGTCTTTCTTGAGGGCGGCTGGCCTGCGTGAACGCCTTTGACTTGGTGAGGCCCTCCGCGCGCGAGCGCGAACTCACCGCGCCTTTCCTCCCCCTCCCTCTCTCTATCTCATCTTTCTATCCCTCTTTCCCGTCCCCCAGAGTAGGGTAATCAACCAGGCGCATTTCTGGTTAACATCCTCGCCTGCTCTCTTTATTTCCTCCTCCTCCTACCCCCATCGAAATTCGGCTGCTGCAGCCCGAACTCGTGACCTCCAACTCAGCAGTGCAACACCTTAAACACCGAGATAGGATGGTGGGCGTCCTGACGAACACACGTCTCCTTTGGAAACGTTGGTTTCAGCCTACGGCTTTGCTTCTTCGCCAATTATTGATCAAGTACAATAATGTTCCTTCCACGCGCAAGCGTAAGCTTTTTCATGCGCAGTGTCACGTCGAGGATCCACGTATGTCACAGGCTGAATATACGCTAGTTATGCGCAACGTTTTCGCATGATCTGTGTTGGAACTTATAGGTAAATCTGTGGCTGTGTTAAATTTCATGAGGCGAAATTTCAAAGGTGCACCTAGAAATATAAAGGTTGTATTGTATTTCAGTAATGTGGCCACCCGTTGTCGAATATGCCAATGATGTGAGGGGTTCAAATTCCCTAGTTTTATTCGACAGCTTAGAAGCAACAGAAAAGCGAGTGGGTCATCTTGGCGCACGTAATTATATATTTTTCTTCTTCTTTTTCCTTTTTTTTTCTTTTTCAAACAGCCCTACCAAGCTCAAAACGCAATCTCGAATGGCCGATCCTCTCGTCCCGCCGCTGGTATCCTCGCATGACGTTACTGAGAGATTTTTCCGGGTGCGATTGCGCGACACACACAACAAAAAAGTTAGTCTGTACTCACCGACATACAGGATATTCTTTTCTTTTTTTTGCATCACATTTTTCAAACATTGCGTATGGCAATAGCACAATTATAACCTTTGATCTAAATTACTCGATGAGGCGGCCATTACTTCCACGAGAAATCAAGATGTTCAATTGAATAATAAACGCAATTACGCTAATTAACTTTCTAAATTAATTACTGTATGACACATATTTAAATCTACGAATTATAGCAGGTGATTTCACACGGTGCATCCACTCGGAACGGAACGGTAGTGGCTGGGCCCGAGGTTGGATGCGTCGGTCGCTGCGTGCCCAGGCACCTCTTATCTCGAGCCCAGCAGCTACCGTTAGATGTCGCTGGCTGCCTGCGGAGCGCCCCGGCGGACGCCGTCCCCGTGCTCCACACAAGGGTGATGCGCAGTGTACATTTCCGCCTACAATTATGGCTCTAGCTGCTCTTCGCCGCATACGTACAGCTTTGCCAGTGTGGTGAAATGTAGGATTCTCTCTATCACTATCTGTGCCCCCTCCCTTCAATCTATTGATAAATACAAATGATCACTAGCACACAAGATTGAGTAAAAGGAGGGAACTAGCTAGGCTGAATGCCATCGCATCAGGTGACTTCGCGGTGCCGAGAAACCGCACAAATTGTTATCGTCGTCTTATATTTCACAAGGAAGCCAGCCAATGGTTGCACGAATGATGAGCGTCACGACGGGATGCGTAAGTCTCGCCCACGCCTCGGCCCAACTGAATCAACCAAACGTTGTGAAAAAAAGGAAGAATCAAGAAAAAGTGAACCACTGGCATTTCTACCCGAAAACGCGTTAATACACGACCGCTGGCAGCCATCAGCGGTGCTTTAGCGGACCGATCACCGCGTGGACCTTGAACCATACCCAACCGCGTGCCGTGAATCCGCTCTCCGCGCGCTCACCTGACGAAGGGGTCGCAGCAGTTGACCGATCCGCAGACGCGCGAGGGCAGGTTGCGTCCCTTGATCACGCGCAGCTCGAGGCTCTCGCGGGGGTCCTCGTACTGCAGCGAAAACCAGATGCGGCCACGGTGGCTCTCCGGGAAACTGCGCTCTTCGCCATCATCGGCGCCATCGTCCGCAGTCACCCGGTACAGCTCGGGGTTCAGGCCACCCAGGAGCGAGGTGGCTGCGCCACGCGAAGGGAGAGAAAGCCGAACAACCATGTCAACGCGAAGGGCTCTTTTCATCTACAGGGCGTTGGATTCAAAGCACTTCCCACTGCCCAACTCGCGTTTTTTACGAGTGCAAAGTGAATATTTTAGCAGCACAATATTCGCACGTGGAATAAGTACGCGGATGTGCCCATGTATTGATAGTTCGGTGAACGCCGAAAAAAAAAATGCAGGTGAACGAGGTTGATCACACACTGCCCTCTACGGCATCCCTCACACCTAAGGCGCAGCTCTCGACGCTGATTTCCACGTCGGCGATGTCCACAGTGGACTATCTCTTAGTATTTCCCTCCCCTTTTCCCTTTTCCCAGCGTAGCGGGTACCCAACCGGGCTCAGATATATATATATATATATATATATATATATATAATGAGTCTGTAGGTCCTCCTTTCAAATTTTTCTGAGGCACCTTATCCCTGTTTATAACCTTTATACCATATTGGAAGCGATAAAATAAAAAAAAGAACGCTTCTATGTTTTCGGTCTGCCGGCGCTTATAATTCTGTCGGCAGAAGGAGTCACGTTAATATTAATTTGATTTCTTGTTCGTTAGCTTACTGGCTAATGTATGTTGAATTCTTCAAATGAACATGATCAGTCCCTTGCGATATGAAGATGGTACGACTCAAACGAACGTGTGAGTCCCGTTACATGCCACGTGTTTCAGCGGAGACTCTCTGATATTAAAATGTTGTATTCTAGATAAAATAATATATTAATGCTGACCAAGCCATGGCGGTCGCCAAAATTTGTACGATAGTCGTCAGTACGATTATTAATAAAAATATATAACTGCATTTGTTTTAGCATAATGAATTTATGGACCATGCAACTACAGAGTTGAGGTCATCCGGTATACTGAAGCATAACCTTTTATAGATGCTTTGTGCGTAGTACCTGTACCAGAGGGCGACGAAGGCACTGCTGCAATGTTTAAGGCCAAAGAACCTATTCTTATGAAAAGGTCAAGCTGTAGTACCGGCTGACTTCAATTCTGCAATTACAACATGCCCCTAAGGTCATCAACCAAAAAGTAAACTAGTGATATTTTCCTACTCAAACTACGGCAGCCGCAACCCTAGTTGAGCGCGAGGTGATGCGAAGCATTGTTGTTTGCCCAGACGGAGGGAGGGTTCTTACGAATCCTGTTAATTTTCTGGAGCGAAAGGGCGCCGCAGTTGTAACGTGTGTGCCAACTGGTGGTATGTGCAGTGGGATTCACACAGTCGCTGTTGAAGGTGAAATGTTTTATTACAAGGAAGTGTTGGAGATGATTATGTACAATAAATTACATTATGGTACAAATGTACATTAATTTGACATTAAATTATGCAATGTCCATTGGTCCACTGGTTTCATTGATTTCATTGGTTTGTAGCGTTCCCGCTCGTCGATTCGTTTTCGTTCCAGAAGGGCAGCGCGGGGCTCATGCGTCTGAACCGCATAACGACGAATAACGGCCTCGGCACGCTTACGCTTACGTTCCTCAAGCTAAGCTGGGATGAGACGCTTCCTCGGGCGAAGCATTTTGGCGGGAAAGGATCCTGTAGAGACGATGTGGAGACTCAATGCAGCTCCCAGAGCGCACTGAAGCGGGAAGGAGCGAGCCTCTTCTTTATACAGAGTTCTGGCGTCTCTTACACGCACCTAGGACGTCCAACGTCAATAGTTACTTAAAGTGTTAGCCTGCTGTATAGGGCTAACGTCACCGTCAACAATCACCACCTATATAATAACCCCGGCGCGCTTTTCCAGGAAGCCAAGAGCGGACGTGTGAAGGGATGAGTGATTTCACACTGTTTCACTGGCCCTTCAGGTATTATCAAGGTGTTTTATATCTCTACGTGCTTCGTGAAAATGATCAGACTGTTGGCAGAAAAAACTAGGCTCCGCTCGAAACGAATGCCTCGCAATAATAATTATATCAGCAATTATTGTGGGAGTTCTGATGTCTATACCATTGTTACGAAGTTACGACAACGAAGTGTCTCTGGCCGGAGTGTTGTTTTTCTACCTCTGGCCATTTCTGTGAAATCTCTCGTGTATTTAAAATTCGGCGCACTTAGTTCGGTGGCGATGGACGTGGACTGTCCAGGGCGTCTGCCGGATCCGGTGGCGTCAGCGACGGCCGCCTCCAGGAAACGAATCGGGCTACAGACTGACAGCGACAGCGAGGGCACCCACGTCTACTCGCTCAGCAGCGAGGACCCTTCTGATGACGACGACTTCGAACTGGTGCGAAGCTGCAAGGCGAAGAGAAGGAACACCAGGACCTCTTCATCCTTCAGTACGCAAACTGTTGGGCCCACGTGGAGCCCCGACACCAACACCATCCTGTTTATGCCTGTGATACCCAACGGTAACATGAAGCGACTTAATAGGCAATCTGTCTCGATTCACCTGGAGACCGTGGTGCCCAACGAAATCACGGCCATTAGAGTGAACATCCGCAAAAATGTACTGGCGGTTGGTGTTCTGCATGCGGGTGCTCTTAGCGCTCTACGCAAGGTAAAAGATCTTGATGGCATGCAGGTGCGCTATCACATCCCGCTGAGCTCTGATGTCATCATCGGTGTCGTATACGACGTAGACTTGGCCATCCTCAACAATGACTGGCCGATTCTGGTTAAAGCAACGAGTGATCGTGACGTTATTGTTGTCTTACGCCTGGGTAACTCACGTTACGTGAAGATTGTGTTCAAGGGAAACTGCCTGCCGTCAAACGTTAAGGTAGGCCACTTTCGTCATCCTGTCCGGCCTTTCATTCCGAAGCCTCTGCAGTGCCACAACTGCATGAAATCAGGACACGTGAGCAGCGTCTGTGGGAACAAAGCAGTGTGTCCCTGCTGCGTTGAGCCACACGCCGCGGATAAATGTGCAGCTACTGTCATGAAATGTCTAAACTGCCACGGATCTCATGAGGCTTCATCATAGGACTGCCCAAACATTAAGAAAGAAATTGCTATCTTAAACGAAATGACAAGAGCTCATTCCTCTCATCGAGAAGCCGCCGCTAAAATCAGGAAGCGAAGCTCCCGTCGCCGACGTTCTTCAAAAAAAGCTGCGTCGGTGACGCGTGTGCCACGTCCACTGTAACCGCCTCCACTGCCACCCAGGCCACGCAAATCAGAAAGGCCTACAAAAAACAAGGGCACTAAGAAGAATATGGACACCGAAGCCTGGCCTGCGTTGCCCAAACGGCAACCAACTGCAGATTCACTGCACGCCGACGGAAGTAATCTACCCCGAGCATCTTCTGCCGGTGAATTGACTGAACAGGATCGGCAAGTAGTTGCGTTGGTGCGATCACTAATGAATACGATTCGCATGCAACTGAACAAGCTGCAGACACCGACAGCTCAAAGCGCATTGCAAACACTGGACTCACTGAATCCAGTATTTGCAAGCCTAATATAAGCACCATGGCTCACCCATGGTGCTTATATGGAGATTCCTGGAGATTCCATGGAGATTCCTGTGCGGGAAAACGTGGGGCACATCTGTCCGCTCCATGCTTCAGTTGTACAGAGCTCTTTTCCTAGGCTATTTACACTACAGCCTTCCAGTGTTGTCCAGTACGTGCAAGTCAAATATTCGCTCATTCGAGAGCTTACAGGGCCAAGCATTGCGCACGTGTTTAGGACTTCCTCGCTGTGCATCGACCGCTGCAACAATCGTCCTCGCCAAAGATCATTCCATCCAAACATACCTTGCTGTGGATAGTCTCAGGACGCATATCCGTGATCTTTCCCACGACCATGATCATCACTTGGCGTTCTTGTCATGGCAGAGACCGCGTGCAACGTGTTCTGAAGTTTTAATCACCCATTCAGATTGTCTTCCATTAGGATACATACTAGCAGCAATGCCTTCATTACCCTTGTGGTGTCTCCAACAGCCTCAGATGCGCCTAAGTATTCCGGCTGTAAAGAAGAAGGCCAATCACCCAACAATAGCTCTGAAACAGATGACGCTGCTATTAATCAATGAGACATACGGGGACCGAATACACATCTATACTGATGCTTCGGTCCCACCTACCAGCTCTTCAGGTGCCGTTGTCATTCCGGCTACGAAAGCCACAATCAAATTCAAACTGTCCCACATGACATCAACAGCGACAGAGCTTGCTGCCCTACATGCTGCTGTCAAATATCTCCTGCAAGAGACACCTCAGAAATGGGTCATTTTTTGCGACTCAAAGGCAGCACTTCAGAGTCTGCATTTTGCCCTATATCATATGACTCATGAGCCGCTGACATATGAAATAAGAGAAGCTTATCATCAAGCTATCGCTAAAGGGCATGAAATTATATTCCAGTGGCTAGCTGGACATACCGGCATTGCTGGTAATGACCTCGCCGACGAAGCCGCCCAGTCTGCCCATCTGGATGCCCGACCAGTTCCAATCAATCCCTTTAACAAGCATCAAGCACCGACGCTGCAACAAAGCTTCATATTGTGGGGCTAAAGCTATGACACACAAATACTGGTTATCTCCCAACTTTCCGAAGTCTCATCTTCATAGACTGGATCCATCCTTAAAGCTACAAGTGCCATAAAACAATTTCCCGCTCTGAGGCGACAGTATTGTGCCGCCTCGGGCTCGGGGTGGCATTTAAAAAGGCCTACTCGTTCCGCATTGTAATGGGAGATAATCCCATGTGCGACTCTTGCGGAACCACAGAAACGATTGAACATATCCTATGTATCTGTCCCCAATATGACGTCGAGCGCGAAGTTCTCAGGACAGCACTGAACCAGCTGGACTCTAGACCATTTTCCGTAATGAAGGTCCTTGTACCCTGGCCGTACGCCTCGATGGCACAGAAAGCCACGAAAGCGCTCTTGAAGTACCTCAAGTCGATAGGTCTTGGGAACCGTGTGTAGACTTGGTGCGAACCTTCAACTGTGCGCGAAACTGTGCTCTTTCTATCTCTTCTCTCTGTCTTCATCCCCATACCCCCTTCCCCCAGTGCAGGATAGCAAACCAGACGCGCGTATGGATAACCTTCCTGCCTTTCCTATCTTCTATTTCTCTCTCTCTCTTGGCCGATAAAGGTGATGTTGGTTCGAATAACCTATGTATATCAAATAATATGAGGCAGTAGTCGGGAGCAAATGTGAAGTGAAAATCAAGCACTCGCGAAGTAACGGAGCCTCAGTGGTTTAGTTCATTCTGACTAATGCTCCTGCTGCCGCAGAAATTAAATTTTGCATTTGATGCAGTGGCTACGAGGAGAAAGGCATGTTGGAGCAGGTGTCACGTACAACGAGTACAGTCGGCATCGCTGCAGTGACTTTGATTTATGTTGCTTAATAGAACCTTAGTGCGCTTCTTCGCCGTGACTCCAACCAGCACGTGTGCATACGAAATGCGCGCAGACTCGGTCAACAGTAATGATATCAGAAGAAGCAAGCGCTCTTTGGTTTTTTTTATTTTGTGGCTAAGAGTGAAAAGGACAGAGCCTGATAAGTAATTATGTCGAGTTTACCCCTTGTCGGCTGCGACAGGTTCGTATTAGTTATTCTGGACATAGAAACAGCAAAGAGTCCTATTGCAGGTATTTTTGCCCTGTACGGCATAATGCTGCAAGCTCGGTGACTATAATGAAATACAACCATGATATTTTACACGGTAATAGATTGCGCACAGCGATACTACCAAATTTGTGGCTGCAATTGCGCAGACAGCTGCTGTGCTCAGCTTTGACAGCACTTCTGCCGCGGTCTTGCATGTTGTCTACCTCTCTGTGGGCGCAATAGTTGCAATCCATTTTCATTTACGAAATTAACATATTTGGGATGCTACTGCCTCACGTAGCAACGGTCGCTTCTCGTCCCACAGGGGCGGTTCCATAAAACGCCACAGACGTTCAGCAACAACGCTGTGCTACATAATATTACTAGAAATTATGGGGACGCAGTCGAACAAGAAATGTCGTGTCGGGTTAAAAGCGACATTCCTTGTTCGACTACTCCCCATAATTTCAAGTTTCCATCTTCCTGTGATCTTCTGTCTTTTTTGGAGCAACGTAGTAAGATCACACCGGAGATAGTCCACATAGTCCACGGTGGTTCCTGCACACAGAATGTGCAGGAACCACCGATGACAATTGCGAATGTAAGCGAATAGTCGAACGCTTCTAGACAGCTACTCACTTCATTAAAAGAATCATGCCCTTGAAAGTGTATATCTGTTGTAGTGAGAATATTTAGGCCGCGTTCGTTGTTCCATTTGGTAATTCAGTCGTAATAGAGCTAGCAACCAGCACATTTGTGGCGGTAGTATAGGCAGACAGCAAGTGTGTCGCAATGAGCTTCAATAATCGGTGTTCCGTTAGATCACCCGCGCTTTGCATCGGGGCCCTCGCGGCGAAGGTGAAATTCCGACCACCATCCACCGACTAAGAAAACTGGCAAAAAAAGCGAAAGAAAGCTATTCGATTCAAATGTGCAGCTAGGCTTAGAAACACACACAAAGACACGTGGTTTGACAGACACGTAGCACAGAACTGTTCCAATCGCTCAGGCGCGTTTGATGTGATGCAGTGAGTCTCACCTGAACTATCCCGACAAAAGCATCAGTCTACAAATGTTTACATCAGTCTATATCAGTCTACAGTACCTAGGGTAAGTTGGAAGAATATCAAGATGCATGGTAATATTTTGCGTACTGCGCGATGACAATGTTAAGGAGCCATAGTGGAGCTACATCCAGCATCGACACTGTTTATTTTATAAATAAAAAGAATCACATACACCGGACAATGGAAAGGATTCTCTGTCCACAATTTCTCTTTCTTATTTTTAGTCTGTGTATAACTGTAGTGTTTGCAACGTTACAACAAAGCAGACGAAGGCCGTGCCAGGCTAACGTGAACCACCCACACCACCCACTCTGGTGGTCGTATGCACGCAAGTGTGACGACGTGAAAGCTCTTACATCGGCCAAATTATGTTTAGGCCCTTATGTATGGACTTCCGAGATTATTTTACGCATTTTTTCATCGGTTTAGAGACACAAAGTTTTCTACAAAGACGTTCGGATACATTCTTACAGCTGGCTGCAATATCCCTTCGGTACACTTATTCAAGGCGTAAGCAAATAGACAAGGCGGTGCAGTGAATAGCACTTAGTCACAGGAACTTCCTTCTCGCCACGAGGCGAAAAGTATGAAACGTGCATATGTGTATTTGTTATCCCGCTCCCCCCCTCCCCTCGCCTCTCATAGCCGATTAATAAATAAGTTTCGAAGTTTTCCATGCTTTACAAGTATTTATTGATATTTAGATGAAAGATTTTATTTATAAACGCACGTCATGATTTGTTATATGTTGCCTCGTGTTTTCTGCACGTACTTGGCGCGTAGAACCTCGCATTGAGGTTGTTACTCGCGGTAAGTGAGAGAAGCAAGCATAGGCGCGCGAAGAATTTTGCATGGGCGGTCACGCGTGCAGGGCGCGCGCACAAGCTCGGCGGTGCTTGAAAGGTGCCGCAGTCTCGAAATGCGCCTAACGTCTGCAGCAGGGAGTACACATGCTGAGAAGCGGCACATGCGAGCGCCACTGCGTTGCGTGAGCAAACCAATTTGCGGCGAGCGAACGCCGGAGTGCTTGGTCCTCTTTTGCGCGCCCTTATTTCCCTAGCGCGGCGTTATCGTCTGCACGCCGCCCGCATTGCGCACACGAGGGAACGCGTGCAGCACCGCTGAAAAACGCCGCTTTCGGTCATGCAGCAGTTACGCGCAGATTTCCGCGGCTGCATTGGCTATTGCTCCATTTTATGAAAGGGGCCACGATAACGAGGGTCCGAAGGTAAACGCGGTATACTGTGCATGGCGCAGGCGAAACTGAAATGATTAATTCTCTCGACGGTGGAATGAAACCAGGAAAATGCACCCATCCCATATTCGCGCTCTCTTTTAGAGGCATTGAACAGTTAACTATGCCTAATGCATAAAGCATTCCCTCCTGCCCCAGAAAAGGTACTACGAGAAATTTTCATTTCTCGTTTCCCATTTAGATTAGGTTGAGACTTGTAGAACATTATGGAGTCATGCTCCTTAGTTACTCTGAAGTGTATCCAAAGTACATCACAATGCCGGCGTCGGTGGCAGTTGCGAAAGTCTCTCCGCACGTGTAAACAAATTATACCGTCTTCTAAGATATTACTGGCAGCATGTAATCAGTCTTCTGTAGCCCGCCCGCTGCGAGAAGAGTCTGCCCTTTCTGCTACTTTCTCCTTCGCTTTCTTGAGCGCTTAAAGGAGCACAAAGACAAATGTGAAGCTGTATTATTACATTACTCATTCGCTACAGCAAAAGTGTCTCTCCTACCACGAAAAGAAACTTCGTAAGCCGTGCAGAGAAAACTACGGAAATAAGAGACAGGTGCCGCACCGCCTACCGGAAGTTTCTACACCGGCTTTTCGTAGCGTCATGGCATCTCACAACGCCTATTCAGGTCTATAGGTAACTAGACTAGATTGCATTCTACAAAAGAACGAAGGACTCAGCCTATAGCCACTTTAGAAAAAAATTGGAGGACACTTAAGCTTCGCCTTTAAGAGTGTAACGCGATAGCATTCAAAGATCCCTGACTGCATCTCACGCTTCCCGGCAACTGCAGCCTATGTAACCGGAACGTTTACCGGGAAACGCTGGCGGCGAACGCTATGCACGAAGGCGAGCTTTCTGGTAGAAACGCGGCCTCTCGCATGGATCTCGGAGGTGTGCACAGATGCGCCAAAAGAAATTACATCATTTTCAGGTTTGTGTTATTGTTTCCCACTTTTAATATTTATGTCTGACAAGATTCGACATAAAAGCCATGCGGCGTCGGTGTTTTGTTTCATGACATTTGTGTGTGGGCTGTCATTCTCAAAGTTCTAAGGAATACCTGTGTCAAGAATGTAACACAATGTACGAGAAACCTTAGTGACAGAATGCTGTGGCAATATAACCCGTATATATCGCATGTCATATAGCAAGGCGTGGCATATACATATGCCTAAGCATGCACGGAAATTTTCGCTCAAGCGTAACTCCGCCGACGCCGGCGCCGACACTGGATTTTCTGCGACACGGGGCCCTTAACAATATCGCGTTAAAAACTTGCTGTGCCAAAATGGCCCGAATGCGAGAAAACTGCCTTCGGTAAAAAAAAACGCAATTTTACTCTTTATATTTTATATCAATGAACTTGATCCTGCAATACGAACGGAAAGAGAGATTGAAAGAATACTTTACCAGTCTAAATTAGCTTAGTGGTGCTATTCGCCGCTGCTTCCACGATATATATATATATATATATATATATATATATATATATATACCAGAAAAAAAGCAGTTCTGGGTCCGGGTAAATATTCGCAGTGAAGCAAACGCGCGTATGAAGCGGTTTATTGACGTTTCGGCCGGGGACCGGCCGAAACGTCAATAAACGGCTTTATACGCGCGTCTGCTTCACTGTATATATATATATATATATATATATATATATATATATATATATATATATATATATATATATATATATATATATATAGATTGAAGCTCATGCGAGAAATGTCCCCCTCCCCGTTTTCCGTTTCTTTTTTTGTATTTTACAAAATAGTGCACTTCCTGCGACCTATAAAAAATACTTATGGTTACCACAAAACAAAATGCGGAAAGTATACAAAAAAGAACGAACGAACGCTTATGTCCAAGCGATCCCTTGTGGCATGTGCGAGCGTTAGCCAGCATGTTCTAAAGATAATCTGTGCTTCGATCGGCTGGCTGCACGTGCGGGGTGCTTGCAGGATATCTAGCAGTGCTGAAAACGCTATGGAGTGGTCAATTCACTTCCGCGGGCGCAGACTGCGCCATAATCACTGCACCCATTGCCGCTCCTTTGAAACACAGAGAAAATCCTTCGACACAGGCGGAATCCCGAATGCTTCCTTATTGAGTCGGATAATGTGGAGCAACTAGCCGCGCGCGTTAGCACCGTAGCCATTGCCCAAGTCCGGATAGTGCTGCTTTGTGAACTGAGTGTAGCTTGCGCAATGACGCCTGAAAATTTATAAGCCTGGGGCGCTGTTTTCCGTATTATGTGATAATGGGCCCATACTCATTGAATAGGCATATGTACACAGTTGGAGGCTGTCGATTGCCTTAAGGGCGCTGATGTCTTGAGAGCAGCGATAGCATTGCCAGAACCTAATGATATTTTGGTCAATCATGAAGGTGAAGAGTGCGCATTGCAAAAGGCTTGCAAACAAGGCGAGTTCTAAGGTGTTAATGTCGGTAAGCGCGCACGAAAATGGCTACAAGATGAGGAAAAGAGGGGATATTTGTATTTAATAGCTTTAAAAAGTGCGACACAAGACAGACCGAAAGAACCACAGGACAATGTGTACTTTGCCAAGTATAACAACTACGAGGACAACGATCAGGCACTGCACCTCATGGTTCAGAAAAAACACCCAATGCCGAGTGGACTGAGTTGACCAAGCGGAAAAAAAAAAACTGCAAAATATTGCACTGCCGACCTCTTCCAACTTTTTGCTATACAGACGGCAGATATGATTGGACAGAAAGTGGTCCACGTATGCTGACGATGTAAAACTCACAATTTAACTCTCGCATGTATATACTTTCGTGGTGCTGGATAGCCAGCATTCTTTAAAAATTAGTTGTCTTACGTGTATTGGACACTGAGGCTGAATGCGTGGCCCCAGGATACGCAATGTATTAATGGAAGACTTCTCAAACAGCATGTACGCGTCACGGAGTTCCATAAAAGATGTACTAACATAGGATAACTATCTCGCTATGTCAACAATATCTGGATAAAACTTTCGTGACAGTACAAAAGCAATGTTACTCGCTCAAATCGTAGGTGCAGTAGACAGACTCATGTTAAAAGGGAATGCGTTAACGAGCTGCCCGTGCTGCACCTGGTGGCATGCTCAGTGCATTCCGAAAAATGTATTACTGGGATAGTTGATGGAACATTGATAAAGGGACATTAAGCGAGACACACGCGCAGACAGAAGCACAGTAAACACCAAGAAGGTGACAAGACGCAGCGTTATAGCCCCAAAATCATAAATACAGAAAGTAGGACAAGCAAGACGAAACACCAGTCTTGTCTGTCCTTCTTTCTGTATGTGTGTGCGCGCCTAACATCCATTTAGTGGCGTTCCTTCCACAGCTTTCAGTACATGCAATTTTTATGTGAACACAGTCGCTCCCGCTTTGAACTGCCGCGACGGAAGGCAAGGTTTAAGTAATAGGTGAGCGATTCAGTGAATACGTCAAGGCGTCATGGTGTCGCTTTAATATTTTAATTAATGCAACTTGCTTTAGCGCTTTACATAGTATCTCAAAGCGGGACAGCACTATGTGACAATATTAATTGAAGAGAGGCACAGATGGGAAGCGCACTCGCACGAGAGATGTTTTATTGCATAAATTCAGACACTATGTATAATAAACATGGTTGATATTTAATGAGTTGTGTTTCAAGAGTCCACACAAAGAAAATGTGCAGTTTCAATCACTGGAGAGGTCTCACTGCGAATTTACTGTTCTCTGATTACTTTCTCGGTGATGTAACATTGCAAGGTAAAAGACTTCGGATTCGAGCCTCTTTGCTCATATTTTGTCTATTGCCTACAATATAAAATTAAATTGTTGTATGAGAGAAAAACGTGCCCAGTTCCAATAATGCTAGCGAGAAAGACGAAACATTATTCGTATAATTGTGAGGAAGAAGTCCGTTATGTTCGGCGGCATATTAATTATCTTAGTGTACGTTTGTACCTTTGTGCGCGTGTCTTCTGATTTCGAGTTTTGCATTTCAGAACCAATCAGCACCTCGTCCACACCTTACATTTGTCTTCATGTTTGGCTTCACCAATGTCTGGCGTCCATTTTTGTAGTTTTGAATTATTAATCTTCTTTCTCATTGTTGAGTAACAAAGAAAAAGAGAGAGAAAAAATGAAGAAAAGGGAGCCTGTAGTACTCTAAACCGATATCGTCTATTTACTTTGTATTCATTTCTGTAAAGAACTTAAAAATTAACAATAAGGTCACAATGAAAAATACACTTACGCAGTAATATTATAACACAGGTGGACGCTGCAGCGTAAATGAAAAAGAAAAGAAGTCCCAGGAGTAATTTAAATTATGCCAGGCCCTCCAACGAGGATGACATCAGTGCATTTTGACTTCCTAAACAATGTCTCCGCCGAAACGCTGTCGGTTCACACCCGCTACCGCATGACTGTTGGCCAAGTGAGCACTTAATGCTTAAACCACTCCGCTACCACTGCCGTTTATACGAAAAAAAAAAAAAACACATAACCAGTAGACAGGAAAGGAATGGACAGCGTAGGACGCAGTTCCTATACAATGTCCGCCTTTTTCGGTACGGACTTCTTTCCTTCCCCCAGTATAGGGTGATCAATCAGACACTTTTCTGGCTAACATTCCTGCCAATCTCCCTTTATTTCCTCCCCGACCTCCTCTATACGGTCATCTGGCTACGTCCGAATAACACAGACGGGTGACCCAGGCGCATAATTGGACTCTCCTCGCCCCGCATTCAGTTTGCTTTCGATAAGAGTTCTCATGTGCGGGCGTCTTCCCTATAAAGGACCAGTACTCCCGAGCATGCAGGGTTCCTCCCCTATCGCGCATGTCGAAAGCGGCTCATCGCCTAGGTTCCTTACAGACAGGCAGCAGAGAAACGGGTCCAGGGTCGCCGGGGGACGAGCAGGGTGGCCCAGCGGGTTCAGCGACACTCGAGCTGGCGTCCGACACGAGGCTGGCAGCGGAGCCACACAGGGACGATGCGGCCAACGTGGGCACGACGAAGTCAATCGGACGCTCCTGCCTGCGAGGTCCAGAGATCGCCCTGCAGCGGCTCTGCTCAAGAACGACCGTCATCCGGCGCATCATGGAGAACAAAAGGCACCTCGCGAATACTGGACGGGCCCTGAGCTTCGAGTGACCCCGGTATTAACAGCAATAAATGCGACTCCGGCCGTTTACTAATAAGCACACTACACAAGCAGTCTTGCCTGTACGCGCATCGTGTTCAAACTGTCGAGGTCGCTAATCCGTAGATACACTAGCGCTGTGGACAGTCCGAAATCGGTTCTTTTGTGCATCACAGAAATTAATGGGCTGTGAAGAACCTGGAGGCTATCTGTCACACTTCTCACTTACCTGCATAATAAAGCAGACCAATACGAAAGTGACACCACTTCTGTCTCTACCTTCTCGAACGTGAGAATTAATGCTTCGATGACAGCTCAGTTGCGCAGTCTCTGATCTGTAAGCAGCATTCATTGTGTATGTATGTAAAAAGCTATCAATAATTAAAAAGGGTTTTACGTCTCCTCCCTCACGCTTCTGTTATATTGTTTTCATCTGCAGCGAATATTAGCTTAGCTCTTCGGCAGCAGCGAAAGCGAGGAGTGCGTGCGTGCGCTGAGCTCTTAGCAAGTGCACTGTCAGACATTGAATGCCAGCCGAGTAAGTATTATCAACGTGAAAATGGGAAGGCGCCGGTGCTCCGAGCTTTGGCTGCCATAAAGAGAAACAAAAACGAAGTGCAATGAAAGGCTCATCTTACATCAAACGGGCAACGCTTTTGTAGTTAATTAATGCTTCTCTCGGAGGAATAGGCGTTGACAGAGAGCTGAAGCATCTTTCACACTCCATCGGTTAGACAAAAATGTGCAGGAGTTCTACTGGCATTACGCGGCTGCGAAGTTTTGTGCTCTATTTTTATTATGGAACTGACACCCACACCATTTATTCATTATTGACGGGCATGTGTACAACAAAGAGGCGGGTCGGCAGAAGGTACCTTATGATCATGGCGCGCTTCCGTGGGCAGATGAGTCTTGTTGCAAAATATGCACAAACTACTAGTATGAAGTTTCAATGTACCGCTTGCGTAAAGCACGATACTGGCCATAAACAACATTGCGGCTTTAATGTCGCTGCAAATTTGAGTCAAACCCCCTTTCTTCTTCATGAAACATAGCACTGCGTATAAAGGTGCTTTGGGGAGCATGTGAAAAGTTTTCATGCAGTCTTTTGACCCTCACTGTCACGATTTTACGTACCAACGCGCCATTGTATACACACTCGCTGATCCACCAAACCAAAACACCCACGCCAGACTGGATTTACAACCACCCGAGCCATTCCATGCGATATGGGGTGTCCAAACTAATGTTAGCCGAGCTGTTGAACGAAAAAAAAAGGTACAGATACAGATACACGGTGCAAGATACAGTTTTATGACATGCCGTTTTCGGTTGTCATACCTCTGACGGCCGAACGTCATGGGTCTTATAGTTGTATCTTGCATCGTGTTTTTAAATACTTCTTTTTTTTTTTCGTTGAACAGCTTTGTGACATTAGCTTGGACAACGGTATATGTCGCTCAAGAATCTGAGATGTTTCTTTTTAAAACTGTGCCCCTTTAATGGATCGCGCAGTGTCTTTTATCAAATTACTCATGGCAAAAAGCGTTGTCATGCGAAGAACTCTTTAAGTTCGCAAGGTACTAGCGTGGACAAATGAAACGAAAACAGGAAGTTATGAAGTAGAACACATCTTATTAATAATGACACGAGAGCACCGTTTTTGTACCGCTACTATCTTGTCGCCAATGATGGCGGAAGTCTCAAAGCTTGCTAGCCGAACTCATGCCGACATCGCGCGATGTGTTGAAAGCGGAAACGAAGTGATGAATTGTAGTTAGGCCTAAGTTGTTCGCGTTTCATGTCTCCACGATATGCATTAAAACAAGGTTTCATAAAAGAATTCACAATTAATTTTTCTTGTTCAGTGATGCAGAAATTTGTCTGAGGGGTCTACTCAGGCCCTGTGTCGGTCTACTTCCCCAGGTTTACAATATTTATGATAAACTTTTTTCTGTTATTTCTATAGCTACACATGATTGCCCATGAAGGAAATTTCTTAGTGAAAGCGCTTTCAGGTCTACCCAAACTGCGTCTTATATGCTAAAATATACATAAGAATATTTACTTTAAGCGCTTTCGACCATGATTTGACCATTGAGAGGAACCAAATGAAAATGCCGCACACAACATATATGGCAGAACACATGATTAGTATTACACTGGTTAAATTCTTTCATTTTAATTTTTGCTCTAATCCAGATAATTCTGGAAGTCGCTTTCCGTATTGTACCGTCCCGTACCTTCGACGCACAACACATCGGCAATCATGTTGCACATTTCACAGCACACAGCGTTCAGCTGCAACGAGAAATTCTGCAGCAAATGTGAGCTCAAATGTTCATTCCTGCCGAAAGAGTTGTTAGGAAAACTGCCGGCTTTATCCTGCGGTGACACCTTGTCGAGCCAGTGACAAGCAGCGAGGTGGACCGAGAGTTTTCTAGTGACATAGTTTTCACGTCCTCATATCTTGAGACCAGAGGTACTACATGTGTGGTGCGCAGGGGTTGCCAGCCAAACCATTAGACCCACTCATAAGCACGCGCACCCAAGCCCGAAGGCGTATGTGTTGTGCGGCAAAGTGAGTACGAAACAACGCCGAGCATTGGCGCAGGGCCCAAATTCAAAACTGAATAGCTCGCTTAGACGAAAAATATCATTATAATCCGACCACCCAGCCAACTGCGCAAAAACGAAGTCATCCATAAATGTACTCTGCCAGATTTCAATTTAGACGATTGTAATGCGAATGAACTAGATGAGCATTGCGTCAAGCCCAGCAGAAGATGTCATTCAGGTCCTTTGGTTGTTCTTTCTTGCACCTTTCTATATATATATATACACATGTGTGTGCGTGCGTGCGTGCGTGTGTGTGCGTGTGCGTGTGCGTGTGCGTGTGTGTGTGTGTGTGTGTGTGTGTGTGTGTGTGTGTGTGTGTGTGTGTGTGTGTGTGTGGTTTTTCTTAGCCACCTGTCATTAATGTTGATTTTAATGTAGCGGGATCCTCGTGAGCCTGTTTCCTCTGGTTCATACTTTGTTTACAACACAACGCTTATGTTATATTTTTGTCTCATTGATATGTATCTTATGGTAATGGGATTATAACTTTCTTTTCGTTTTCTCTTTCGTCCTGCTCCTGCCAACAGGTAAGAAATTAGGGCCGGTCAAGTATCGGCGAGCAGTTTTTTCTCCTGATCTTTCGGCTGAACTTGTACGAGTGCATGGAAATAAACTCAAATTCAAACTTTTAACGAACAGCGACAACAACTTCAGTGGGGAAATTGCGACAGCAAACGTGCACAAATTAATATTTTGCCATGTTTTTCATTAGTGCAAATAGAAAATTTACTTAATTTTCGCCGGAGAGCCGCTTCACCGAAAGATTCATTTCCAGGAGAATCGGTTGTAGTTATTGGACTAACAAAAAGAAAATAGTTTTTAGAATAAAAATGCTAAAAGTAACACGCATTCTCCTAACTCAGGGGCATGCGAAACAGTTCAGTGCAAACTATACAAATGAATGTTAACATCTTGTTTAAGTAGAAGCAGTGTACATTTTACAAAATAATTACTGTAGTATGGTGCAAGGAAGTATAAGAAAGTATAGCTTCCCGTGGTAAGTTGTCATAAATATTAGCAAAATCAGAAAGCGACATTTTCACGAGAAATAATTCGGCAAATGACTGCGTACAGCAGCTATTTAAATAACCATGTGATTTGAGGAGACATATGTCCGACAATGCGCGCCCAATGACTCACATAAAATAGTAAAGCTAAATGGCGGTCACTGTACAATGTCAGAGCAATTCAGGGGTCCAATTCTTGAGCCTTTTCACTGCCTTTGTGCCATTCTTACGCGCTTGGTAATGTTTGGGGAACTGAACCATTTGTCACAAGTAACCCTACACAGAAACAAAAAAAAAAAAGCGAAGGGCCGAGCCTGTGTAATGCGCCCTCTTGCTATGGACCTGTTTGGTGCTCATTAACAGGTGTAAGAAGAAGTGAAGCCGACGCTTTAAGCACGCAGGAGCCCGCGGCCATCAAATGGACGCTGTCGCCTAAGCGCGGCGCTTACGCTATGCAGCCGCCGTAGAAATGCGGCTCGTTGGTACCGCGGCGAAGACTGCGCCGGGACGTGGGCGAGGGCGTGCGGTCGTTGGGGCCGGCCACCGCGATGGACACCCTGGGCGAGCGGCTGCAGTCCAGGCGCTCGTAGGCGCCGTGGTCGGCGGCCGGCTGGTCGTCCGTCTTGCGCCGGCGGCGCTGCAGCAGGCAGGCCACGCTCAACGCCAGCAGCAGGCAGGCGGCGGCCGCAGCCAGGGCGCCCGGCAGCGCAGCACTCTGCAGGAGGCCGCCAGCCGGGCCTGCGGGGGTCCACACCACGCGGGCTGAGGCGGAGGAGAGTGCGTGGGCGGCACTCCGCGTTCGAACGCGACCGGGGCAGCGAACACGATCACCGAATCGTGGTGGTGGGTGAAGGAGAACTTGCAACCTGCCACGACGGGTTCATTCATGGTCGAGATAACGTTTCCCACTCTAAAATACACCCCTCACACTCGTCGTCGTTGGCTGGAGCGTTCCAGAGGCGCCCGCCTCACGCCGTCACCAAGATCGACCCGACGGTGTGTCGGAGAATACGAGTGTACGAACAAGTGGGTTATATTAGTTCATGGCGAAATTCGAGTGCTTATAGACAAGGGTCGAAGCAGCTACAAGGGAAGCGAATTGCTCTGTACAATTATTTTTGGTTCAAGCTTCCGAAGCGACATCTCTACTTACAGAAGCACGTATATGCTTCAAATTATGGGGTTTTACGTGCCAAAACCACTTTCTGATTATGAGGCACGCCGTAGTGGAGGACTCCGGAAATTTCGACCGCCTGGGGTTCTTTAACGTGCACCTAAATCTAAGTACACGGGTGTTTTCGCATTTCGCCCCCATCGAAATGCGGCCGCCGTGGCCGGGATTCGATCCCGCGACCTCGTGCTCAGCAGCCCAACACCATAGCCACTGAGCAACCACGGCGGGTACGTATATGCTTCCGTCATAGCCATGATACCTTCTGTCTGAACAAGACAACATTGTGACGTGTAAATAACGCTATGCGGACGGAAAGGTGAGCAGAACAAGTGGCAAGAGTGGTTTTACGTTCCTCCTAATCACTGTTAATTCGAATCATTCTTTAACTCATACCAGAAACTTTGCGTTATTTCATTATATGGTATTTAGATGTTGTCGCCTTTAATTTGCGCCCGCTATTCCTTTTCACATAAGGACTTAAAAAAGCGCATAACAAAAATGGTAAAATCATAACAACACAAAATCCGGTAACATAAGTATACTAATGTTACACTATAACTGAAAGACAACTCCAGATCATAAAGACAGAAAGTGCAGTCACGTAAGTAGACTAATGCCGCACTAAAACTGAAAGTCAACTCAGAAACATAGAAGCACAAAGTCCAGTCACATAGGTGCACTAAAGTAAACACACAGTCCGGTCATTTAGACTAAAGTAAGGGCACATAAGAAATCACGGATTAAATTATTATGAAGTTACAAAAAGCAGGCATTGGATTGGCCAAAGTTGGGTAAAAGAAAAACATAGAATGCGGTATCATATTTACACACTCTACTCAACACTTTCCGAGAATATTGCTCGTTTCTGGAAATCTTTGAAGGGCCAGTAACGCTCGTCTTTGCGATGAGTATGTTGGCCAAGGACCTAAGATCTTCCTGAGGCTGAAGGGCCTGCGATCTAATGCCACTAAATCAAGAGCTAAGCGTTATCTGTGTGTGTCGTGTAGCGGACATCCTAGCAGAAGATTCTGTACATCTCCATCAGCGTGGCCACAAGTGCATTCCTCAATATCAGCTCCTGAAATTTTATGTAAAAAGTGTTTTGTGTACGCGGTGCCGACCCACAGATGGTGAATCAGCGTTTCAAATGCTCTGATTGTATTTAATGTGGACGGGATTTTAAATTGAAGAGATGGGTCAATGTGAAATAAATCTCAAGATTTCGAGTTCTCATCAAACCATGCCACTTTGCAACCACGGACAGGTAACTTTGCAACCACTGTTTTAGTATGCGGCGCAATTCGCCTTGTGTTAGAGGGAGACCATGTGTGGCGTTATTTACATGCGCTTGTCCAGCGGCCTTATCTGCTGCAACATTCCCAGGGATATTTCAGTGGCCAGGTATCCATTGGAACATTACTATGCGATTTTATTCACTTGCATTTTGCGTTTTTTAAATATCTCGTTAACTAACGCCATGTTTTGCGAATTGATGGTGTCACGATGAAGTGAAGACGAAGCTGTCTGCGAGTCACAAAGGATGGTCCATCGTTCCCCTTTGTGCATCGAATTTATGTAGCGTAGCAAAGACAATATTGTAAAAAGCTCTTCTTTTGTTGTTGACGTCGTGTGAGATAGATTAAACGTTTGTATTTCGTTCCATTCTGAAATGACAAAGGCAGCTGTAGAAGAATTTCTTTGGCAAGAACCACCTGTATACGCTTGATTATAGTCAGAGTATAGAAAGTAAATTTGGTATAACGCCAGTTGTGCTGTTAGCATAAACATATCTCGTTTGCGAGTAATTCCTTAAACCGAATGTTCCATTTTTGGAGTTACGAGTCGCTACGGAGCGTAAGGGATATCTGAGAACCGAAATCCGTGATGTGGTAGCAGATCTTTGCGCACCTGAATCACCGAATTGATGTTTGTCCAGTCTCTCTTAATTAGTGCACTTGCTAGTGGGTGCCTTTTGTGCTGCGCTGAAACGCGAAAGTAGTGTCGACAGGTTTCAACCATCCTCATAATAGTAAATGAAGGATGACGTGCATCTGCAGCTACTAAGGAACTTGAGATTGCTAGAGGAACGCCTAAGCATATTCTAAGGCTCCTAGCTATTAATCGATGGAGTCTCTCTTCAGATGAACAGGAGATTCAATGCAGAACAGGTGAAGAATATGCTATCTTTTGCTTTATAAGTGCATTATGTACTTTTAGTAAAGATGAAACCGACCCACCCCATGTCGTGCCTGTTACACGACGAAGGACATTTTTTATTTGTTCTGCGATGTTTTAAATGTGAGAATTCCAAGAAAGTTGCCTGTCTAGTATAACCCCCAGAAATTTGTGTTGTTTCACTATGTCTAATGGTTGCCCCTCAAGGCACAGCTGAATAACCTTTAGATGTCCTCTGGTGAAAGGCAACACAGCCATCTTACTGTATGACAGTCCCATTCCTCTTTCCTTTGAGAATTTGTCCACAATGTTTAGGCTTTCCTGCAAAGTTGATTGAACAAGGCTTGTACTTGAACCAGAGGCCCAAATGCAGACATCATCCGCATATATATAGTAGTGCAGTGCAGGTGGAAATCTCCGCGGTAAATCCACCAGCACAGAATAAAAGAGAAACGGACTTAAGACAACGCCTTGTGGGACTCCTTGAATAATACAATGACAGGAACTTTTTACTTCGCTTGTTTGAATAAATATTGACCTGCCATTCAAGAAGTAGGATATCCACCGTAGCGCCCTTCCAGAGACTCCCAGTTCTAGCAGGCCACATGGTATATCAGCATGGCTGACTGTGTGGAAAGCTCGTTTAATGTCTAAAGAAACCGCTATTGTGACATTTCCCCTAGATCGCTCGTGTTCAACATACATAACGATATCCAAAATTCCATCCATGGTGCATCGCCGTATTCGAAATCATGTCACGTGATCGGGAAGTGCTTCTGTTCGCTCACACCACCATTGCAGCGTAGTGTCAATTATTTTCTCCGTGACCTTGCATAAACAGCTCGTCAGACTAAGAGGATACAAGCTACTTACACATACGGCAAAGTTTTCAGATACCTATATTGAAGCCTGGCAAAACATTGGGGTATATGTAAGTAGCCAGGGAAGTAAGTAGGTGTGCGTAGGCAGGCTGACAGGTTACTATCTCGCCCCTTTTCGGGCCTCTTTAATTAAACATTAATGTAACGTCCTAGATTGTGAGAGCGAACCTCGCCCTTACAGCGCAATACAACGATGCTGAAACGATCAGGCCACCATCGCATGTATATAAACATAAATTATGCATGCGCACATACTTCTTTTATTTCCTGCGGCACGTCGCATAGCAACGGTTTCTTTAAAGAGAGATAAAAAAAAACGAGAGCACAGTGCGCGCGTTACAGATGAAGGAATGCAATGCGCGAATAAAATACTATCCTTGGGGTGTGTCACGTTGCACATCAACAACATGTTTAAAAAGGGGAGAAAGCACCAGTTTCTCATTATTGCACCACCTGCGGAATCGGTCCAGGCTGAAACGAAACGAATTGCCAAGGCATTTATTAAGCGTAGCAGAATACAACAGTCGTCCTATCATCGGCGCCACACTATTGTCATCACGTTGATGCTATTGGGACACACACGCTCGTGTCACGCAAACAAATGCTCGCGTCACAGAAACAAATGCTCAACTTAAAGAAACATGCTTGTCTGTCTGGTAACCCTTTGCACATACCCAAACAATTCTGGATTGTCGCATAAGTACCTGACAAATGCTTCGGATGTCGTGGATTTCCACAGCGCATGGAATCCGCATAATTTTTTTACCCTCAAATCTACGTGTGGTGATGCTTGTCCGAAAACGACGCTGCCCTCGGTCAAGAATTTTACGAGAAGCACTGTGTACGCCGACAATTTCACAAGTTTTGATCAATGTACCATGTCTATCCCAAAAAGTTCATGCAGTACGTTTAAAGAATTTAATTTCACAAGCTTTCAGACTGATAAATGTGGTCGCCTACAAAATACTCCCCCTTAGGCACAATAACCAGTTGCACCTCTTCTTCCATTTCTCGAAGCACCCTTAGAAGTCATTTTATGTTAAGTTCTTCAGCTGTGATGCCATCTCCTTTTGAGTTGACGTCCCATTCCTGAAATTCCATCTTTGGCTAGAACCAGTTAGCTAGAACCTAACCAGCTGGAACCATTCGGGGAAAAATAAAAAAAAAAGTTAATTGCAAGGGGCTAAATCTGAGTAAGGAGGCTGTTTCAGCACAGTAATGAAACTGCATTCCAAAAACTGCCAATGCAGAGTGCGCGGGGGTATTATTGTGTTGCAGTATTCAGCGCCCTTCTTACGACAGATTTGCTTTCACGCGGTGCACGCGACCTCACAGAAGCTTCAGAACGCCATGTAGAAAGGTGCATTAGGAGTTTGACTTTCATGCACGAATTAGTGGTGCCCAGTTTCTATGGCAGTAAAAAAACAAGGTCAACAAGGGTTTAGTTTTTGCTTTGTTCTACCACCCTACTTTTAGCCTTGGCTCATCTTTCTTTTTCCGCTCTTTGATCCGCCGCCTCAAACTGAGCTTACGCCATGCCATCCGGAGCAACATCACCGTACGTCCTCTACCTCGCAACATGCACCCAGTGCACCACGCAGAGCGAAGTGAGGCCCGGTCCTGGCCATACATAAGCGATACGGGACTTTACCCTCTACAGCCTACACGGACGCAGCGTCTTACCCTAGACGCGCAGCCACAACAGCCACCTCAGTCGTCAACAAAGAACATCGGAGCAGCATTTCGCTCACACGAAACAATCCCCTCCAAGCCGAGGCAGCAGCCATAGCCCTCGCGCTCTGCCAAACTGAGGTTGAAGTCATAGTGACCGACTTCCAACAGGCGTGCCGCAACTTTGCTAGCAGCAGAATTCATACCACTACGCTCCAGATCGTCAATCAAAAGCTGCCAACGAGATCAGTCATGATCATCTAGGCGCCAGCTCATCACGGAATTCCTGGCAACAAAGTCGTCAACCACGTGGCTCGAGATTTGACCCACCGAGCCGACGCCGAAGAATCTGAACCCGAGCGCATGCACCCTCTAGTCTCGTACCAAGACATCACACAACACTACAAGCTAACCCGTAGAACATATGCACCCCCACACAAGTCCCTACCTAGAGAGCAGGAGCGATTCCTCCGAGCTATGCAGGTTAATACATTCACCCGCCCAACCAGAAATCATCTCATAGCCCCTACACAATTCTCTCCACAATGCCGCTTCTGCGCAGAGCCCGGGTACCTCAGGCACGTAGTAGGGGGTTGCAGAGCGGCACCATTTAATCCTCCGAACCTTCACCACAGCAACGAGCTTTGGGAGAGAGCCCCGGCCAGCTCCGGCCTCGAGGATCAGCAACGGCTAATTGCGAGGGCCCAGGACGCGGCCCGAGCTCAAGGCATTCTGGAATGAGGACGCCTCTCCAAAGCTGCATTCACCAAAAAAAAAAAAGAACAAATGCTCATTCTTTCTCTCTGCGCTTTAAGCTTAATGTCGTATTCGTAAATTCGAGTTTCGTAGCCGGTGAGGACCCTTTCCAAGAATTCACTACTGTCATCTCAAGTTTTCCCAATCAATGCAACAATATTTTCGTCACAACTTTTGCTCCGAAGTGAGCAATTTAGGCGCCATCTTCTTCCTCCTCCGTTTCTAAATTTTCCGTCGGAATCATATGAATGGACGACTTTTCCAAACAACCGCTTTTACTATAATTCTAACAGTCATCTGGTGGTCACGAGCACAAGAGGGCGCACACGATCAATGTTTTCGTCTTCACACGAGATGAAGGGGTGTCCTGATCTTGCATCGTCTTTGGAGCCGTCACGGACTTCCACAAAACGCTTGATCCACTTTGCTGTAGCGCGGGTAACAACAACAGACGCAGTAGGTGCAAGCAATGGAATGGTTTATTGAAGATAGCGTGGCTGCTTTTATTCCAAACGAATCAGTAGGTGCATGCGCACTTCGTGATGCGATAGGCGGGCTTGCGATGACGCGATACAGCACTTCCTCCCCCTTAGAAGCCCAGCCTGTCGGGTGGTCTCCTTGTGCTCGTAGAACGCCTAGGAAGCCCTAAGCCCGCCGGTACACTTGAGGTTGCTTCACTGGAAGCAAGGGATGTACCAAGTGATCCGTCTGACGATGGTTCAGCGTCTTCCACTGCAGAGGGTTGATTACACTCTCTGACTTGGTTGTCTCCAGGTCGAGTTGCGCAGAATTCTTGCTTTACTTCATCCGCTGCGAGTCGTGACCGCACTTGGTCTACGTGACGGCGCTGCACCCCTCCTGTGGTGTCCACCGTGACTATACGCCTACCTCTTGTTGACGTCACCGTGCCGGGTAACCATCTCTGGCGAGCCTGATTGTACTGCCGCGACCAAACAGGCGCTCCCGGTGAAAAGATTTGCGGCAACGGTGCCGGGGGTCTGCTCACCGTGGAATCCCGTGCCACCCCTTCCTCTGGAAAATGTGCACTTAGGCGGGCGACTTGCCATCTCGAGTCGGTGTTGCCCTGTAGCGTAGCAAGAACTTGGAAATACGACTGAGCAGACTGCCATCCTTATTTTTCTTGATACCTTCCTTAATGGTGCGCACTGCACGCTCCGCCAATCCGTTTTACTGCGGATAGTATGGAGCGGAGGTGACATGACAAACATGGTTATCTTTGAAAAACCTTTCAGTCACTGAACTGCTAAATTGTGGCCCATTGTCGGAAACGACTGTATGGGGCAGACCAAAACGCGCGATGATCCCTCGCAGTACTTCGACTGTAGTTTCTGCACTTGCTGTTTTAAGAGGTACTGCCTCTATCCATTTCGTTTCCGCATCTACCACCACCAAGATCATGTGACCTTCCGCTGGCCCTGCATAGTCGATATGCAGGCGAGACCAACGCTTGTTGGTTTTAGGCCAACTTGAAGGGACCTGTACCGCTGGCATGGGCCAACATTGCACGTATTGCTGACAGCTTTGTACCAGCTTGTCTATGTCGTGGTCCAATCCGGGGTACCAAAACATCGTACCGGCCAGGCGCTTCATTGCAGTCATGCCTGGGTGGGTGTCGTGAAGTTCTCAGAATAAGTGCCCGCACGGTCTCAGGGAAAACTACGCGATGACCCCAGTATATTAGTCCTTTACTCACAGTGAGTTCGTATCTGCTGGTGAAGTACGGCTGAAGGCACTGTTGCTCCGGTCCCAGCTGGTTTGGCCAACCACAAAGGATCCACGTCTTCACCTGTCGGAGGAGCATGTCCTCGCTCGTGCTGTCTGCCAACTGCTCTGCGCTAAGAGAAAAATCTGTCAAAGCTTGCGCATGTAGCACACATTCGACGGAATCATCATCCCCAGGGTGCCCTTGCTCCGGCAGCGGCAAGCGGCTCAAAGCATCGGCATTCGCGTGTAGTGGTCCTTTCCGGAATTCTATGTCATACTGATACGCTGATAAAAGGAGCGCCCACGCTGTATCCTGGCCGCCGCCATCTGCGGAATTGGTTTCTCGGGATGGAACAGCCCTGTCAACGGCTTGTGGTCCGTTATCAGACAAAATTAATTGCCGAAAAGATAGTCTCTGAACCTTGTCACACCGAAAACTAGGGCGAGCGCTTCCTTTTCCAGTTGCGAGTAATTTCGCTCCGCCGGCGTCAAGGTTCTAGAGCGAAAAGCTATCGGATAGTCTTCGCCGTCGATGCGGTGGGACAGCACTGCGCCCAAGCAGACCGATGAGGCATCGCATTCCAGTCGAAGGGGTTTTCACGGGTCATAGTGGACCAGAAATTTAGCCTTGCCTAAGGCACTCTTTGCTTCTCTAAATGCGCTGTCCTGGGACGGCCCCCATTGCCACAACACCCCCTTTGCCAGCAAGCGATATAAGGGAGCCAGCGTCGTTGACAAGTTGGGCAAGAATTTAGCATAATAAGTGACCAAGCCCAAGAACGATTTCAGCTGGCTTACCGATGTTGGCTTCGGCGCGGCCAGTACCGCCTCGAGGTTATCTTGCAGAGGATGAAGACCTTTGGCATCGATGCGGTGCCCCAGAAACGACACTTGTGCTTCCCTAAACCGGCACTTGGCTTTGTTCAACTTGTGCACTTCGTGATGCGATAGGCGGGCTTGCGATGACGCGATACGGCACACTTGACCGCAGTTCCTTCCATAGACCATCTGCAACATTTGATGAACTTCTGCACCATTCCTGCCCCATTAAGAAATATGATATCGTTCCATTATTCGGCCTGTTTGTCGATCTGCACATCGACAAAGACTAAAAGTGGATTGCACAAAAATGCACACATAAAATACTACCATGTCATACAGCTGTCCTCCTCGTGCTACAGGTCAACTGGGTCATATATAATGGAGGGAGTGACGCTACTACACCCACTTCGACTTTTTTGCTGACTTACTGTATTAACTTTTGGCACAGACCTATGTACGGGGTGTCCCAGCTAACTTTAGCGAGAGTTTAAGAAATGGGAATGCCACGTAGCTGAACAGAACCAAGGTGATGTTGTTTGCCGTCGCTTAGAAATACTCAGATTTTTTTTTCATTACGCCTAATAAGATGATTAGTCTTAATTAATTAGGCAACTTCTCGAATATTATAATTAGATGAAAGGTGTCAACGAGAAAATTGTAGAGCAACCTAAAAGCTCCCGTTGAAGCTTTCTGTTGCTCAATATGTGCTACATAAAAGTGTTTTTCCGAGCGTGAAAGAAGCCCGCAAATACACACAAGATGTCTTGAGAGGCCAGTCGCGCAGTCCATATTTTGTAACGCTTATTAGTATTTTCCACTCCGTATCCTCCTTCATCATTGGCTCGTACGAAGACGCGCTCTCACTCTCTTGGAATCGTACATTATTATTATTATTATTATTATTATTATTATTATTATTATTATTATTATTAGGTATGGAAACATACAAACACGCAAAAGAAACAGGGAGGGAGCAAGCTAACAACTGCCACCGAGAGGGGCACAACGCCTACTTACTCTTTCAATAGGAGGGAATGAAAAGAGGAGATGAGGAGAAGATAGGAATAAAGCAATAGGAAAGAAAATACGAAATAAACAAATCACAGAGACACGGACAAAGGAAAGTAGGAACACGGAAAAATGTTTATAAACGGGAGGCCAAATCAGTTTTCTGCATGAAACTTAGCAAAGCTCTATGGGCCTGGCCGCGTTAGCAGCACTCCCTCTCGGAAACAGGCAATCATCAAGGGTCGTACACTTGAGTCCAATCAGTCCATATTCCTTAATTAGCAGTGCACGGTGTGTGACGAATGCGGGACACTCCAATATAAGGTGTTCAAGAGTCTCACAGGAGCCACAGGACGTACACGACGGACTGTCCACACGTCCTTGACGATACAGACGTTCGTGCACCAACACAGAGCCAACTCTTAATTTCACTAACGGTGCTCTGACACTACGCGCGAGGCAGATGATAAAGCGTGAATAGAATTGAAAGAAAAGAACTCTTCCAAGATGCGGCCTCTGGTGACCTTAACAATAACCAAGTGAACTGAACAATACCATTCACTGGGATTGTTCAAAAAGAACTAAAGAGGAAGCTTTATTGCAAGATTGCTCAAGCGGCATCAAATCAAGCAGCGCTTAGAAATTGGCTGTCCTGGAAATTATCAAGCAATATTTCAGGACGCTGAAAGTTCACGTGAAGAAATCCATTTCTTTTTTTTCACATTGCATATGACACAGCGCACTGGCTCTGGGTACTGGATCTTTAGCTTTGCAGCAACTGGGCCAAACACGGGAATCACAACCGCAAACGAAGTATAAAAAGTAAAGTAACAATTTTGTAAATCTGACCTGCCAGGTGATTAACAGAATAATCGAAGGTCTCAGAAAAAATGAAAACAAAAAAAAACCCCAACCCCTCTCTACCAAATTAGCTAAATACATCTGCAGAAATGGAAGGTGAGATGTAACATGGTCATGCCGTCCTAGGCATTACCGCACATAAAATCTTGCCTAAATTCTGAAGAAAAAGAAGCACAGTCATCAATGTTTTGTTAATGAGATTTTAGGCTTTCAAACTGTCGCCGAATGTTGGATTTACTGCATATAACTCCGGCAGAGAGTTGCTAGATTTAGCGCGTCGTCATGGGAGCTGAGAAGGCCAGACGTGATGCAATTTAGCAACAGGCTTGCCGTCCGTTGCAGAATTGAAGATGGAAGTACAAATAAGTCCAGCTAAGTAGAGAGTTCTAAGTACTTATTCTTCACACAGGGCTGTCTATTGAACTCGAGTGTGAGCTGATCAGATAGTTGAGAGATCAAGAGACAGAACAACGGGTAGCCAAGTTATAGAGTGACATTGAATTTCCTTTTAGAGCGCAGCTCTTTGGCGTCCGTTCCTGGGTTTCGCGTCGTCGTCGGCGTTGTCGTCGGCCTCGTAACCAGCTCCGCCCCCCTTTCATCCCCCCAGCGCTAGCAGCGACCGACTTATATTGCTGGATGCCGCTGACGCCGCTAGAGAGTCAAGATAACGTGACTGCATAGAACACCGTCGCCGCCATGCAGAAAGAGGAGGAAAGGGTCCCCCCCCCCCCTATTCTTGTGTGGCGGATAGGGTGCTCTTCAGTTGCCGACGCGCCGGTTATTTCACGTAGGCCCCGGCACGTCGACGAATACACGACCACCTTCCCACGGCCAGACCTGGTTCTTAGCGCTGCGGAAGCGAGGGTATCATATTGTTTGTGTCGGCATCGGCGGCGTTGTCCCTGAAACCAACTCCGCAGCTGGGGTTGACTCACTATCGGCGTCAGCGGCATCAGTCAGTCGCTGCTATCTCTTCCCTCCTCCCTTTATCGTGTTGTCCGCTTGATGCGCGCGCTTCTGCCCCCATCGTTTGCCGCTGGGTGTACACGCCGCCCCCCTCCCCCCTCTTCCTGCGAGTCTCCGGT
Organism: Dermacentor andersoni; assembly: GCF_023375885.2. Taxonomy (NCBI): domain Eukaryota; kingdom Metazoa; phylum Arthropoda; class Arachnida; order Ixodida; family Ixodidae; genus Dermacentor; species Dermacentor andersoni. Next base: position 249,794,950 of record NC_092814.1, read on the forward strand.
TGTCAAAGCACCGGCTCGAACTTAATTCCTTTCTTCGCTCCTCCTCCAATGCAACCCCTGTGCGGTGGCAATCAGAGAGCCAGATCGGTGGCGGCGGATCTGTATATGTGCACCGCCCGAGCCAAAATTGCCGCTGCCGTTCGCCCTGTGCGGTGGCAATCAGAGAGCCAGATCGGTGGCGGCGGATCTGTATATGTGCACCGCCCGCGCCGAAATTGCCGCTGCCGTTCGCCACTGCGAAATTATCTGCCAGTTCTTTCTGAGCCATGAGCGAGACGACCGATGGAAGTCCTCCGTCTGCTGCTGCTGCTGCTGCTGCTGCTAAACGAGCTGCCAGAGCAGAGGCCCAGCGCCGTCGCCGTCAGAATCCAGAGGTGCGTGCCGCCGAAGCAGAAGCTTACCGTCGCCGCCGTCGAGATGATCCAGGAGTACGCGTCGCCGAAGCAGAGGCTAAGCGCCGCCGCCGAGAAGACCCTGCCGTTCGTCTGTGCGCCGCAAAGTTGCCCAACGGCTTGCTGGTAGTAGCTGCCTACTTCGCCCCTACCGCACTCACGAAAGACGTCGTGCACTTCCTGCAACTAGCATTAACCGTCCATCGATCCACACCGATGTTAGTAGTGGGGGACTTTAATGTTGACATAAAGACAAACAGCAATTTCCTAACACTTATGCGGGAGAACATCCCGTTCCTGTCGCTCGTAACGCGTCCCACGGCTGTGACAACCTCGCGAGGCACTTGTATAGATCTCGTCTTTGAGAATCAAGCATTGGTGTACCAAGTCGAACATATATCAGTCTATTTCTCCGACCACAAAGCTTCCTTCATGACTGTCAAGAACTGTTAGTGGAGTCTTTGTTAAAGGAATACGTGTGAAAAATAAAAAAAAAATTCTGTGATAGCGCATACATGTGTTGCTCGATTTCTTTGCCTCAATCTATCGAAAAGGTGAAACAGCTTATTTGCTGCGCTCAAATTTCGCATTAGTAAGTAACGTAATCGTCGGTATCTTTTTATGACAAAAAGAAAATCGGGTCAATAGCCGCTACAGAAAGAGGCACAACTTATATATTTTAATATTGTGATGCAAGCCGAATAGAAAAAGCTGTGAGAAGGAGGAAAGGGGAAGAAATGAGTAGGAAGAATCGACGAGATAAACGATGGAAATACATTTTTGACTGAGCTCAAAATGTAAAAGCAATAGAAAACGCATGAAAATTCCACACAACAACAAATACTACTGGGCGCCCCTCATAACTCAACTGCAAAGATAGTAGGCATAACGATCAATTTTCTGGCAGAAAAAATCATAAGTCTGTAAGCTTATGAAGGCTTGTCTTTCGTGCGCAACACTGGTCTCATTACTAAGAGAGATTTCGATTTACGCTGAGCCGTTAAAATACTCGTGCATTCGAACCAAGACATTAAGCATACATTGAGTACAGTTTGGCATTTATTTTAACTGTGATCATGTGCATTATATTACAAAATAACGCAAATACATTTAACTGTAATTTGGACGTTCTTTGTTAGAGGTACTTGTAGTTATAGTGTAGAAAAACATACAATTATAGACCCATTCACTTTCAGAATAAGGGCACGTGGTCGTGGAAGCTACTCACCTCATCGAGATAATGAAGGGAGCTTGAGATAATTTGTACGCAAGCAATGAAATAAATCCTGTCAGGAATTTCGGAAGGAAGTTGGTGGGAGACGTACCAAACAGCGCTTCTGCATGTATCACAATATCTAGCACAATACCGGGTGCAAACTGCAACGACAACAGGGAGGGGTATGAATCGATGCTAAGAAAAAAAGCTAGAAGGACGCAAAAAAAGAAGAGAAAAATAACTTTAAGGCTCCAATGGCTATAAAGGGCCCCTCACCAGGTCTGGCCATTTTGAGATGACAAGCATAGAACATACAATGCGCGCCAGCGATCGCGTTTGCAAAGAATTACATCGCTACGTGCCGCGGAAAGGTCTGAAATTTCAATCCGAATGCCATATTCCCTTCTCCTCGCGGCCGCTGCGCTCCAAGCCGGACGGTGCCGTACTCGCGTGCGTGCGCCTACGTACTCGGGTCCGCAGTGTGACGTCGCTCGTGGTGACACGTGACTTCGAGAATTATTCAAGGCAGCATCTGTTATTTGTGTGATCTGTTGCTTGAACTGACGAATGGAAGTTTAGAGAAATAATAAAACACACAAACCGAATGTCTGCGTGTTTTTTTTGTTTTACTTCGCACCGAAGGAAGAGAGATGTACTTCCGCTTCGTCTGCTTGTTCGCACGGTCGTGTAGCCACGTGCGCAGGTACCGAAACTATGCCATTTTCTACCATGTTCCAGTGCCGGGATCATGCTCTGCGATCCGCTTGTTCTGCCTCAGTATTTGTGTAGCACTGCATTATACCGCTAGTCATGCGTCCTTGTGCACGGCGCGCAAAATCGTGCGCTGCGCGAACGAGACAACAACTCGCGCGCGACGCCGTCAGCGGAAGTGCATAGCGCCCCCCCAAAAAAAAGCGAGGAGAAAAAAGAAAACTGAAGGCAGGGCCCGCGACTTATGCGTCACGTGATCCTCGAGGTCCGGTATGGGAGAACGCAGGGAAAGAATTTCGCTCGGGGAGGCTGGATGGGGCGAGTGGAGAGAGTGTCTCGCTATGCAGTGAAGGCCGCCTGCTTAAATCATGGGTCCGCGGCACTGAAATATTTCTATCTCGGCTATTAATGAGCCGATTTGAAAAATTTTGCAGCTGAACGCTCCCTAGAGGACACGTAACAACCTCCAACGTATAAATAAAATTTGCTATGGGGCCTGATGAGGGGCCCTTTAAACAGGTTGTTGAGTGATCCTGCTGCACCTTTTCTTTACATTCTTTTGCGTTGGCTCCATGGTGTGCCTGCGGTGATGTAAGATACAGATTTTGAAAACACGTTGGGGGATGATGTAGCAGTGAGGGGCATCATACGTTAATTCTTAGTTAACTAAGTAATTAATTAGGTGATTAATTAATTTGGCATCATACACAGGCATGCTGCTCAAGCTTGCACGAGCATTGTTTAATAGATGGGCTATAATATTTAGGAGCACTTCAAAGATGTCACATCGCAGATCACACTTAAAATTTTTGCTTTTTTTTGCGCACGCGTATCAGGTTTTGAGTGCACGTTAAATAAAATCAGATGGTCAAAATTAATCCGGAGCTCTCCAGTGTCTTTCACAACAGCTGCGTTTCTCTCGGGCATGACACTACATCGATGAATCAACACTTTTTTTTTACTCCTTGGGCGAATTCTTTACTCGAATGAAGCAATTGCTTGCGCTAATCACATTTATGGAGGACTCTCACGTATAGCATCAGTGACAGCAGACAGGTAAGTGAGAACAGAGTAAAACAATCATATCATCATCAGCAGCCTATTTTTAGGACCACTGCAGGGCGAAGGCCTCTCACAGCGATCTCCAATTACCCACCTTGCGCTAGCTGATTTCAACAATCATATTGTCACGTACGAGTTTGTGCCGTACCCTACACTCAGGGACATGCTCGCCATGTACCTGTCCGATGATCACCGGGATTGGGACCACACCTTACCCTTCGTGACGTTTGCGTACAATTCGTCGCGTCACGATATCACTGGTTAATCTCCGTTCTATCTACTATATGGCTGCGACCCACTCCTGCTTCTTGACTCGCTGCTCCCTTCCGATGCCACCACTACCGCGTTCTATGCTCACGACGCCATTGTTCGCGCGGCCACAGCACATCGCATTGCCCGTGACCGTCTTCTGGCGTCTCAGACTAGCGAAGAGCACCGTTACGACAGTCGTCATCGGGACGTTCATTTCAGCCCTGGGTCACTTGTCCTGCTTTGGTTACCCTCCCATCGCGTCGGCCTTTGCGAAAAACTACTGCCGCAATACGTCTGGCCATACCGAGTTCTTCGCCAAGTCACCAGCCTCACATGTGAGATATCACCTGTGACTTCGACGTCTTGTACCCCACCAAGAACTGATATCGTGCACGTTTCGCGACTAAAGCCCTATAACTCGCACACTGATTCGACATCCTAGGAAGCATCGAGACGATGCTTCTGCCGCCGGGGGTTAATGTCACGTACGAGTTTGTACCGCTGTAGCAAAAGGACGTCGTGGGATGAAGAGGAGGTTGAAGTATCTCGACGATCGGTAGATGGAGTTTGACTACTGAGCTACAAACTCGTAACTGTATATATTGTAAATGCATATATTTTCCCCCCGTAACAATATAATACAAATTAAAGAAAGAGAACTATCACCAAAGTCCTCAACGTCATCATTTAAATGACACTTATTTGCGAATTCCATGGGCACTGTTCACGGCCATGAGCGGGGAAACGATAAAAAAAGATAGCAAACATTTGGTAATCTAGAATGCTGACGCCTGCCCACACACACAAAAGCAAAATAAAATAAGAAGAATTATGGGCAATCAGACGCACATCCTGTCTGCTCTTCGGACACATGACTATACAGTATAGCAATTAGTAGAAATCCCAGTTTCATTAATTGTGCCTCGGTATAGGAATTGCCCACTAATTTTAAATCCCTTGATGTCTAGCCAATTTATGCTGCTATACCATAAATCCAGTCTTCTACTTCAGCAAGATTTCTATTCTTCAATTAGCTTTCATTACAAAAAATGGCTGCGCTCAAAGTGGAAAACAAGCTTACACGCCACGATGTCAGTGCACCAATCGGACGTCTTTTCGTCGAAGGAGTTTCCTTATTATGCGCGTCGCACTAGAGACACCAGGAGACAAATCCTAATTTCTTAAGTGAAGCCTCTGGTAGACTTTTACGCGGGTTGTTGATAGTGGAAACCATATTAGCGCTTGTGGGAATCCCAACACACAACATTCAATGACAATTTTTACCGGTTGTTTGGCTCACCTACGCCAACTGCGAGAGCATACAGAAAATGGAACATCAGAACTCATAGGCTGAAGGGCCTGTTACGACATACCCGACAAATCTTAGTCGTCCGAACGGCCGAACTAACGTAATGCACAATACAAATGAGTAATCGAAGAGTTGTCTGGAGTTGTCCAAACTTGAACAATGCAGCGTCTTCAACCAATTTGCTAAAAGCTATGCCAGTAGTGAAATTTCACGATCTTAGGCACGAGACATGTGAAGCGTGTTTGTGAGAGCAAATTCTACCCAATTTACATTTATATATAATATACATACGATATTTCTCTGTTCAAATGCCACTAAAGACAGTGACACGACCCCGTATCGTTGAGAGCGAACTATTCAGAAATGCCAAGAGGCGAAAACTCATAAACAATACATCTTCAATTCCTGACCTTGTTCTGAGATCATCTTCGGATATTTTGTGTCTCATTCACCTGGTATCAGTGATAATGAAACTATTCACGCAAAGATTTCTCTACCATTTTCACGCGCGCGACAGTATGTTAAACCAATACGCGATTACAAAAAAGGTGATTTCGACGTGATTAACGCTGAGTGGTGCTCCTTTTTAGATGAGATTCTGTCTGATTACCTTGAACTATCTGTGCAAAGCATCTGTGATTTATTCAAAGCGAAAATTTCAGAACTAACATTTAAATGCATCCATATCAAGAAAGATTTTTTTTTTTCGAATACAAGCGCCCGGTGGTACAACAGATATAGAAACAGTCTTTCTAACCGCAAGAAATGGCTATATCACGCTGCTATCAAATATCAATCTGATAAACGTTAGCAAACCTATAAATCTGCCACCGCAACTTAGCTGAATTGAATGGAGCTGAACTTCTCTTTTAATCGCATCCTTCCAGATATCCTAAAAAATAATTCTAGACAATTTTGGAGTGTCGTCAGTGGCAATGAGCGCAGCGCAGTAGCTTTGCCAATGACGGAGGGACGTCCCGCGCCAGACGCAGAATGCGCCGTTGTCTTAAATGACAAATTTATAAAAAGCTTCTTCTCGCCCCCTAGGTGCCGAAGAACAACATACCTTGCCATTACCTCATTACGTATGAATGAACGCCGTTTTTATTACTTCTGAGGCTGTTCGTGCCGTCATTAGCAAACTTAAAAACTCATCATCATGGGGCTTTGATAACCTCACTATGAAATTCTTAAAAAAACACTGTTGAATACCCTTCTATCATATAGGCATGCATTTTTTTCAGTATCTGCAGCATTCTAGCCTTCTGAAAGACTGCCTGGTAGGGAAGGTTGTGCCACTTCACAAGTCTGGGGTAGCACACAAACCATCAAATTTCCGTCTAATTTCACTCGCATCTGTTCTATGTAAAATTTCATAACACATTAGTTTCAGCCATCTTGTTCATTTTCTCGAGTCAAACTGGTTTTTTACACCCTCACAACATGACTTCCGCAAAAATTTTTCTTCCGAAACACAGGTTCTGGTCTTCACTAACGACCGCTATCTGTTGCTTGATTCCGGATAGTAGACTGTATATTTTAGATTACTGCCAACGCATTGTACTCTAAGGCATTTGGCAAGGTCAGTGACCATTTAATACTTTTAAAGCTCGGCCAGTTAAATATAGATCCTAATGTGCGTAACTGGATTCGAGATTTCCTTTCTAACCGTACTCAGTTTGTTTCTGCTAATATACTGTTATCCAGTCAGTGCTCTCGGGTGTTCCCCAGGAGTCTGTCTTGGGATATTTACTTTTCTTAAGTTTCATGAACGACTTCGCCGCTGATATTTCGTCAAAGGTTTGCATATTCGCGGATGGCTGTGTAATTTTCTGGAAGGTAGCTAACCGAGACGATGTTGCCTCGCTCTAGACCGATTTAAGTAACATGCTCGCCTGGCGTCAATCTTGAATTGAATTGAATTCTGAGGTTTTGTGCCAAGACCAAGATTTGATTACGAGGCACGCCGTAGTTGGGGAATCCGGATTAATTTTGACCACCTGGAGATCTTTAATGTGCCCCCAATGCACGGGACACGGGTGTTTCTGCATTTCGCCCCCATCGAAATGCGTCCGCCGCGGCATGGATTTGATCCCGCGACCCCGTGCTTAGCAGCGCGACACCAAACCGCTAAGCCATCGCAGCGGGTCAAATTTCAATCGTGGAACAGGGAATTCAACATTTCAAAATGCAAATCAATGCACGTATTTCGCACCTCATTATCATTTTCACACTATCATTTTAAAACTACGTCTCATGAGTGTATTTCATCTCACAAATATTTCGGCGTTCATATTTCTAGTAACCTGTCATGGAATTATCACGTGAGGTACATCATCGCCAAAGCTAACCGTTCACTTCGGTACTTTCGAAGAAACTTCTATATGGCGCCCACCCCTCACCTAGAAAGCTTCTCTACACCACTTACATTCGTCCGTCACTAGATTACGCATCCTCAATCTGGAATACCGGTGGCACTACATTGATAAACGAACTTGAAGGAGTGCAGAGTCGTTCCATTCGCTTCATCTTATCCAATTATAACCGCTCAGCCAGTGTTACCATGATGAAGTCACTGCTTAAACTTTCAGAACTTACCGCTCGGCGTAAAGTAGCCCGGCTCACTCTTTTTCATAAAATTTACTATCACAACAATCATCTTTGCGCGAACAGTTTGTCAAATCCTCTCCTTTCATATCGTCTTAAATTGACCACCTACAAAAATGTTATGTTGCTCTTTGCAGAAGTGTGACCTATTCACATGCATTTTTACCTCGAACCCCTTCCGAATGGAATCAGCTACCAGAAACCGCTGGTGCTATCACGAATACATCGCGCTTGAATAATTTTTGAATAACTTGCTTAACATTGCCAATTTGTACCTAATTTGCTCTTCTGTTTTGGCTTGTTTACTTGTTTTTACCTTTAGATCCTGAATTTATACTTCTATGCTTTGTTGGCGTTTTTTTGCATCTGCACATTTTTCTATAAACTTGGAATTGTTCATGCTCCCTATTAGTATTGGACCCACTGTGCTTCCAATTTTAGTCTGTAATATGCCTCTCCCCGCTGTAATGTGCAAACCGTCAGAGTAAAATAAATAAATAAAAGAGAAAGAGAAGCAAAGGAAAGGCCGAAAAGGGAACAACAGGATGTCCCCAGCTTGTCATTATACTCAGCATCTCACTCTCTCGAGCATGCTTTTTTTTCTGGTGAAACCCGTGCGCGCTAATGATCGTTCATTCGACCATGTGCAGGGTGCATAGCCCAGAAATATCTGATGGTTCTCATTAGTCATCTGATAGTCTTGATATACCATAATACGCTGTACTTCGAAGTTAAAGGCCGCATTGACTAAATGGTTCATTGAATAAGGAGCCTTCAAATAGTGGAACGAATATTCGAATTCGTACCCCGACTACAATCCTAACTGCTTATGTGCGCCTTTCTTCGTCCTAATTAAAGCACGCGAGCTTCGTTCACACAATTACCCATCATAGTGTACTTGCACCTTCTTTAATTTAAGAGAGTTTGCTTTCGTGAGTAGATTTAAGATCCAAGAAAATATTGATTGTACTATCGGCGTCTAAAGCTTTCGGGTGCTTATTTAGCGAGAAAGCTGAATTTCCACACAGTTTCTGACTGCAGCCTTTAATAATGGTCAACACTGTGCCGGCCACTTATACCACTAAAGGTAGTATTTTGTAGAAATTTTTCTCGTGCGACACCATTCACCTCTAGTCCGTCAATGCCGAATGGGCCATCAATAGCGGGGGGCGGCCTCGGGCCACGCGATGACGAACGGCAAGAAGAACAGAAAATAAAAGCGATCGTTGCGGAACACGGCTTCCGGCTGCGAATAAACCTCAATTAATTGCGGCCTGCGCGGCAAAAATACGAGCGTTTTTTTTTTCTCAGATGAAACTAACATTTGATGCCGTTGACAGACTTCACAAATATCCTTCCCTTCATCGGCGTCAGATTCCCGCCAATCGTGATGTCCCACATATTATTAGCTAAGGCAGTCGACCAACGGCAAACAGCATTGATGTGCCGAAACCGTCATGAAAATTTAGCAAGGTACAAGAAGTCACTGCTCTAGCGAAAAATAAAGATTGATGACCACACTGAGGGGTTTTGTAGCCTTCACAGTCAGCCGCAAGAACAGTAATCTTTCGAACAAATAGAGGGAACAGCGTATTATTCCTTGGTCGGCGATCGTTTTCGCTTGGAAAAATATAATGGTGACTTGTTGCGCGGAAGCAGCTGAACTGTTCAGCCATCGTGGTTCGGGTAGCTGTGAGCGAGGACAAAAAAAAAAAGCTGGATTACAAACGATTCTCCACCTGAAACTCAATCCTGGAAGGAGAACCGGCAATAAGGTCTGTCGGGCACACATAGACTTCGGCCACACGTTTATTTCCATTTAAAGCTGACAGAAAAGCCGGGCACCGGAACATCTCCCCGTTCGTTTGTTTTTATTCGAGATTGCGCTTAGCTGCTCTCTTCCAACGTGCTGGTTTTGCTCTGTCTTTAAGAGATTTAGGCAATTTGATAGCGTTCCTGGCCAAACAATAATGCCCTTATTGGATTTCAGGGCCCGTATTCACAAAAATCTCTTACGCTAGATTTGTTTGTAAGAGAAAATTGCATCCAATCTTGATCCTGGACATATTATTAGCGAAGGCGGCCGCCAATGGCAAAGGGCCCTTACGAACGAAAACATTTGTGAAATCGACCCCAGAGGCCCACCAAGACCGAACACATGAAGGCCGCAATATACAAAATAATGCAAGTGCCTCCAATCATCGCTATGCCACTGGAAAGCTCATATCTCCGGGCAGTATAATGATTGTTTACAATAAAGCACCAAGTCTTTGCAACATTTCGAGCTGCATCTTATTAGCAGCCTTGCAACTTCCACGTAGAAGCGGTGCGCAGCGGCTCAAGAATGCCTCTTAGCCAGGTGGCCAAATCTCACAGGTATAAAAGGTCATTTTCCCAGAAATCTCCTCTCGCAAGAGTATTTAGAAATTTTTCTTTTCTTTTATCAGTCGACACATCAAGGATTAGTGGCGGCACTTCGCCGCCGCTCTGAAGGGCCCAGGCCCTGCCTTTATCAGGCCTTGTCATGGTGCAAGATACGGATTTACTCGGGCGCCTGGCGATGAGGCTTAATTATCCCGCGCTTCCTCTCATCTCGGTTCCTCACACGCGGTTGAACCGCGAGAGCTTTTATGCGCCCTACACTCGCGCGTGAGCGCTACGTTTGCTTCCACCAGCATACTGCTCCGTTCGTGGCTCCTGCCATTTGTGACGTTGAAGAAACCGGGCCAGTAGCAGTAAAGTGCTAAAAAGGGCAAAGGATAGCGGAGGCTCGAAAAGTTGAAGGGAATTAATGTCAAGAAAACCTTGGAACAAGACTGTGAACTCTACCTTGTGCTTATAGAAGCGCAGTATAATCTTTGGTTGGTATGTTTATGAGGCCATAATCTAACGTTTGGACCTGATTAGGCGTGTAAACATGGTTGCATGTCCTCTTAGGAGTGCAGTAATACGCCACTGTGAACAAGATCAGGGGTCGGATTGAGAAACTTTTACTGTTCTTTGCCATTTGCTTGCTGCATTCGCTAATAATTTGCCCAGCATTATGATTGGCTGGCATTAATTAGCTCTTACGAAGAATTCTAGTGTAAGAATTTTTTCATGAATTCCTGCAGGTCGCTTTATCTACCATAGTGTTAGGCATGGCGCTCTCAAAGTAAAACGGTTTGTTTTGCTTCAAGAAAGCATTTGTCTGAAGAAAACTTTTTAGCGGTCATGTTTCTAACGTTCATTGTAGTACTATAACATGGCTGAATTATGAAATAAGCTAGAACATATGGGCTGGAATGATAATATCTTACATGAAAACGTACTAAAATATTCACGTGGCGCGTACAATCTGACTAGACAAGCTGTCTCGCTATCGAATGGGCGAGAAGCCGTTTACGAAGCTGTGGATAAAACCTTCGCGTAATGCGCGAGAATGGCAACTTAATATAACAGGGATAATTCTGTAAAGGCAATCACCGGCAAAAAGTAGAGAGAGAATGAAGAGGAAAGGCAGGGAGGTTAACCAGATATGAGTCTCCGGTTTGCTACCCTACACTGGGGAGGGGGATAGGGGTTAGAAAGATGACAGAGAGGAAAGCACTAAAAAAAGAAGGGAAAAAAAGGAACGCGCACACATGGAGACACACACACGAAAGGCGTTCCAGTTAAAGTCGTTCACACAGGCCGGTAGATCGCAAGAAGCGCAATAGCGCTTGCACGGCCTTTTTCTGTGACGGTAGGTCCTTTCGATGTTGTACAATTCTTTTTTCGTATAGCGGTTGGTCGTCCAGTTGGTCAAGTTCGTGGCGAAGGCATGCCCTCCGTGGACTGTACTGCGGGCAGGCGCACAAAATATGGCCAATTGATTCTTCATGGCCGCAGTGGTCACAGGTTGGGGTGTCGGTCATCCCTATGCGGAATGCATAGGCTTTGGTAAAGGCACCGCCCAACCAAAGTCGATATAAAAGCGTGGCATCTCTACGGCGAAGCTGTGATGGCGCTCGAAGACTTAATGTTGGATCAAGTGAGTACAGTCACGTATTTCTTAAATGTGGCTCATTCCATTGCGACGCGGTGCACTGCCGAGCAAGTAGGCGGAGCTTCCGTGCCGCGTCATTTCTAGAAAGAGGAATTGTGATGTGGCGCTCCACGGTATGGGCTGATCGGGCAGCGTGATCCGCCCGTTCATTGCCGATAATCCCGCAGTGACTTGGAAGCCACTGGAAGGTTATTTCATGGCCTGCATCACTTATATGGTGTAACGTCTGTGTAATATGGAATATTAGTTGTTCGTGCGGTCCGCGTCGTAAAGGTGACAGTAGAGACTGCAGTGCCGCCTTCGAATCGCAGAATATTGTCCACTTGTGTGGCGGTTCTTCACCAATGAGATGAAGGGCAGTAAAGAGCGCTGCGAGCTCTGCTGCCGTCGATGTTGTCGCGTGGGTCGTCTTAAATTTGATTGTTGTAGCTTTCGCTGGTATGACGATTGCCGCCGCGGAGCTGCTTGGAAGGACAGATCCATCAGTGTAAATATGCCTAGAGTCACGGTAGTTCTCGTACAAATATAGTAGCGTGAGCTATCTAAGGGCTGGTGATGACAGATCAGCTTTTTTCGAGATACCAGGTATTGCAAGATTGATCTTTGGCTGAGCGAGGCACCATGGAGGGATCGAAGGTCTCGCAGCCGGAGTGAAACAAACTGGCAATGATTCATCATATGCGGTTATCGTTTGGCTGAAAGATGTGTGTGGTCTGTCCGCTGGTAGAGAGGCTAAATGGTGACGAGGAGTCCTGGCTAGATGCCTTATATGGGTCCTGAGTACTTCAATTTCAATGTGGGCCTTGACAAGGTGGTCTCTAGCGATTGCTATCGTAGCCACTGTTGAAGCACTCTGAGGCAGGCCTAGACAGATCCGGAGCACTTGACCCTGAAGACTTTGTATTGTGCGTAGATTCGTTTTGCCTGTGTTGTTTATTGCTGGCAAGCTGTATCGCAGAAATCCTAGAAAAAGCACCCTGTACAGTTGTAACATGGCACTTGGCGACATTCCCCAGGTCTTGCCAGCGAAAAACTTCAACAGGTGGCAGATGCCTGTCAACCGTTTTTTCACGTATGATATGTGTGGGCTCCATGACAAGTCCCTGTCGATTATGACACCTAGAAACTTGTACGATCGGACCCGTTGTGTTATTTGGCCATTTGTCTTTACACTGTAGTTTGCCATGGGTTTGCGCGTAAATGGCACTAGTGCGCATTTCTCGGAGGAAATTTCTAGGCCTCGATTACGGAGGTAGATAGCAGTTTGTGTGGTGGCTCTCTCAATTCTCGCTCGCAACTGTAGGCGTGTTACTGGAGACGTCCATATGCAGATGTCATCCGCGTACATTGATAGCCTGACTGTGGTTGGCACGTGCTCAAGGAGAGCAATTAGTGTTGGATTAAATAACACAGGGCTAAGTACACCGCCCTGGGGGACGCCGCGGTAGCTATAATGTAGAGAAGTATGGCCTTCCTCGGTGCTTACAAAGAAGGATCGCATGGATAGATAGCTCCGTATCCATTGAAACATACGACCACCCACTCCTACCTCTGCGAGAACAGAGAGGATGGCTTCATGCGTAACGTTGTCATACGCCCCTTTAACGTCGAGGAATAAAGAAGCGCAGAGACGCTTACGGCATTTCTCATGTTGAATGCAGGTGACCGGGTCGACGACGTTATCGATCGATGATCGACCGCGTCGGAAGCCCGCCATGGCATCTGGGTAGGTGTTGTAGTACTCCAAGTACCACTCCAGACGTCCTAGGACCATCCTCTCCATTACTTTGCCCACACAGCTTGCCAAAGCGATCGGGCGATATGATGAGAGTTCCAACGGCGATTTGCCAGGCTTCAGGAGTGGAACAAGGCGACTTGTCTTCCAGGTTGTTGGTAGCGTGCCATTTCTCCAAGATTCATTGTACACCTCAAGGAGAACTCCTCTCGCTCGCTCCCCCAGGTGACACAGAGATCGGGAGGAAATTCCGTCAGGTCCTGGCGCTGATGTGCGGCTACACAAAGCTAATGCTGCCTTAAGTTCGTGGATTGAGAATCGTAGATCCAACCGGTGATCACGTGGTGGCGGATACCTGCTCGAAGGTGATAGAATGTCGGTAGCTGTGAGTTGGCCGGATAATCTGGCGCAGAAATCCTCTGCCACGTCAATCTCCGATCTCTTTTGAGAGAGGGCAAGCGACTTGGATGGGAATCGCTGTACGTGAACTGTCCGGAGACCGCGCACCGTTCTCCATAGTTAAGATAAAGGCTTGCGTGGATCTAGCGACTCAAAGAAGGCAGCCCAACGTTGCGAATCGAGCTTGTCTAACCGGCGCTGTATCTTCTTATGCGTGCGCCTGGCGGTCCGTAGATCGTCCATTGTCTTCGTATGTCGGTATCTTCGTTCAGCACGTCGTCGGACTGCTCGAAGTCGTTCTAGTTCCACATCAAATTCATTCAGTTTCAAAGAGCATGTGAGAGTACGCATAGTGCCTTGCACCGCGCTCTTGATTGCCTCTTCCAAGTCGAAAGATGGATTGGCGTCGCAGTGTTCTTCCATAATAGACTGAAATTTAGGCCAGTCCCCTCTTTGGATCGTATCCCGTATTTTGGAAGGGGACAATCCTCTGATCTTGATGTACGTGGGGATATGGTCGCTTCCGTGCGTCTCTATGTGCGCAAACCACCCTGCACGTCTGACAAGGCTTCGTGAGACGAAAGCCAAGTCAAGACAGCTGCTGTGCGTGGAGACACGTAAGAACGTAGGACTTCCTTCATTCAGCAGCCAAAGTTCGTTACTGGAGGCGAAAGATACCAGAGCTCTGCCTCTTGCGTTGATCATCGGACTTCCCCAGAGTGTATGATGGGCGTTGAAATCTCCAATGATGACCCAGGGATTGGCAGTTGAGGAAAGGATGTCTCGTAGTCTTATGTAATCAAATCGACTTGACGGAGATAGGTAGGCGCCTACAAAAGTAAAGGCCAACTTCTTTTTCCTTACGTTTAGGCATATATTGATTATTGTCATTAGGCTGTACAGGCTGATGAGTGTAGGCGAGGTCATGGCGAATAAACACCAAAACCTTACTGTTTTCATAAACAGTTGACGACATAAATGATTCATATCCAGAAAGCTTGATTTTGTTCGATAAGTTCGGCTCCCAAATGACGATAATGGGAAACATATTGCCGCACACGAAGCGACGGAAATCCGAAAGGCGCGCTCTGAGTCCGCGGGCATTCCACTGAAAAATAGCTGCTTGTCGGACCTCTTCCCTAAAAGCCCGTGGCTGTGGAGCCATGATTTACTCAAGGGTTGCAAGCACCGGACTCAGAGTGTCCAGTACTTGAAGCGCACTTCTGGCAGACGGTGTGTGCATGTTGCTTAGGAACACGCGAATGGCATTCATTAAAGGCCTAATAGGTGCTATCACTTGCTCATCTGTTTTCCGCGACTCCTCGGATACAGCGCCTTGCTGTACTGGGGGCGGCTTCTTCTGTGGCTCTTCTGGCGGTTGTGTATGTGGAAGTGGCGGCCATTCCTTTGCGGAGAGAGATCTGGCAGTTTTCTCCCTTCCAACATCGGTATTCGGAGTGCTGGAACCTTCCGCTGATGGTGATGCTTGATGAGTTGACTTTTCCTGAAAGCTTGATGTTTTCCGTCGTGAAGACCTTCGTCCGTGACGTCGTCTTCGCCGTACTTTCACAGCAGCCTCTTTGTGGGTAGAGTTGTCTCTCCCCATTTGTTTAAGAATGGTGATCTCTTTCTTGATCTGGGGACAGTCTTTCGAAGAGGCGCAGTGATCACCTTGACAGTTAGGACACTTCAACGTGGTTGCGCTGCAGTTGTCTTCTGAGTGGGGTTCGGCACATCGAGGGCACACGGCCGAATTTCTGCAAACACCCTTCACATGTCCAATCTTCTGACAATTGAAGCATTGCATTGGTCTTGGAATAAATGGTCGAACCTGGTGGCGAAAGTGGCCGACCTTCACGTAGGGTGGAAGGCAGTCGCCTTTGAACGTTATCCTTACACAACGTGTGTTGCCGAGGCGACCAACATGTACAATGACGTTGTGTTCGCTTGCTGGTTTTATGAGAATTGAGAGGTCTGCATTAGATATTTCATTGTCAATGTCATAGATGACTCCTGTTATTGTGGCACCATTCGTTGGCAGGATGGATCGGACCTTGATGTTTCCCAGCTGCGTTACATGTTGTAGTATGGTCAGCGCGCTCGGGTTCATCACATCAATTGCCAGGATGTTTCGCCTAGTGTTTATCCTAACATCCTTGATCTCGTTTGGCATGGTGCTTTCTAGATACACGGAGAGTGCTTGCCTGTTGAGGACGCGCAGGTTGCCGGTAGCGTTCTGTGGCACAAACAGGATGGAGTGAGGCCATCGTTGAGGAGCTGTTTTCACAGTGTTCGAGCTGGACGCCGAAGATGAATTGATAATTCTTCGTTTGGCCTTGCGGTACTGGACAAGTCGAAAGCTGTCTTCCGAGGACTCGTCCCCTGATGCGGAGTACAGCTCTGTGTCCTCGCTACCACTCGACGTATTTCCTCGCTTCCTCAAACCGATGTCCGCGGGTGAACGGGAACAGGGAGGATCCTCGGGGTGTTGTACATCCATCACCGCGATGGAGGGGGCGGTAGACCCCACAGGTGCAGTGAGAAGTCCAGAAAAGCACAGAGACGGGCGAGATGTGTTCCGCCAAAAATATGTGTTCCGCGGTAAAAAGTAAAGCGAAAAGTGGGCATCAATGCTAAGACCCAAGGCAGCCGGCCATTTGCAGACGAAGAGCTTTGTGAGTTCGGTTCATGACTTTTGACCCAAAAGTGCTGTTTCAGGTCTGTATTGAACAAATGCTCAGCATTGAGGCTATTGCAGAAAGACATGCATGAAAATAGACAACAGTAAAAATGATGACAGGAAATAGAAGGCATCAAAAGTTGTTGCAAGTGTACGATGTACGTGTATTGTTCACAGCTTGTTCTTGCATCGTATCGCGCGTTACGTCTGTCGTGTGGAGCGCCAACGTAACATCATATAAATGCAATTGGTTGGCTTGAAACGATTATTTCCCATCTTTTAAAGCTATAGAAACACAACGAATACGATAGATGAGTCGTATAAAGATGCGGTTCTTGGTTTTGCGTCCCGTACCTTGTAGTAGGCCATGTAAATTTCGTTACAGACCCCCAGATTTTGAAACAATTATGTCCATTTTTCCATTCTGTTCACCCTACGTCACTAGCGTGCAGACAATAGGGCCACTGCCACCGCCAAGGTCGGCCACTCATCGTGACAGATTATAAGAAAATATATCGTCAAAGCAAGAGAACAGTAGGAAAAAAGGGTCTTAGTTGCATGAACTGATGAGCAAAGCATAATCCCACCAGTCAGCGGCGCACGTGTGTATACAGCGCTGCGTGTGAGAAGCATTAGTGCGCCGCCCACTGTGTTCATCGTGGTCCATTTATTTGCACTAGAGCAGAGGAACTGCGACACGGCCGCTGACGTGATGAATGAAGCGGCCGAGGGCTACTATCTGCGCTTCCTCAAGGACAGCGCCGATCAGGCGAATGCAGAAGAGACAGCCATTGGTTAACTCATTCCCGTTGGCGCGCTTTTGTCCTTGTTGAGGCTCGCTCCCTCCATATCTCACTGCATAGTAAAAATTTTCCGTCCTCAAGGGTCCTGGTTTGCTCCGTGGCTAACACTCTCAATGGGTATACGTTTCAACTGCTGATAACAACGAACTAAGTTTTCTTTTTTTGACGCCTTTTTTTTAAGACAAGTAACTAGGACGAGACGAAAAGTAAAGTTTAATTGCTATCACTGTGAAACTCTCGTGTCAGATATTTTGATGCGTACCAGACGATCCGAATTAGTGCGCAGATTTCAACTATATACGGCTTCTCTCGTCGCAGGTGTATAGTTCTAGCTCGTTGTCCTGTAGAGTAAAATAAAAAAAAAGAAGAGAAAGAATGAAAGAAAAAAAATCATCCTTAGGAATAAGTATGTTAGCAATGGGACAAACCAGCCCCATTAATGATGTAACCATTTTTTAAATGTACTTTTAAAAACTTAGTGGATACTCTTACAAAGCGCTTGCTATAGCGAATAGCGTTGATGTTGCCATAAAAAACGCAATAGGTTGCCGTTTGCCCTTTGTTCTTGATACAAGCATATACAACCAAAACCTATTACCCCAAATTTGTATCCTATCTTTCTTCCCAATGCTTCTGTGGCCATACGACCCTTCTGTGGCCAACCGATGCGATGCCAGGCGCATCACGCTAAGCAAATGCAGTCAATCTGAAAAATGGCTCTCGCATTCGCTTTTTCAGCCTTTCCATGCAACAGAGGGCCTCGTAGCTTCACGCTGCGAGCAATCTCGTTTCATTGGCCTCGGTTGCGTCTTGGCTTCGTGGACGCTTGTTTGTTCCTTCATGAAATTGCTGGCAGTACGATATTTGCTTCGATCCAAGGACTATTGAGAACATCCTTTGTGACTATCCTGTCGCGGTTACAAAAGAAGTCAAAAGAAAAGAGGAAATGAGACCCTTTCTCCGGTCTAACAATTGGGAAGCTTGGCGTTCTGAGTGAAACACACACACACATACACACACACACACACACACACACACACACACACACAGAGAGAGAGAGAGAGAGAGAAAGCGACAGCAGTAGTTCAGAGGTTCTCGTAAGGAAGTGGTCTTGGTGCTTCGATATTGCGGTGAACCCGTTCCGATCTGCAGCGTCTACTAATTAGATGCCGAGAAGAATACAGTGCGTTCGGCATGAACGCAGTCAACTGTTACCGGCCCGGATTCGCAAAAAAAGTTCTTGAGATAGAAGCGATCATAAGAGCAGATGCCAGCCAGTCTCGTGATCTCGGATATTTTACTAGTGAAGGCGGATGGCCCATGGGAAATAAGACTTATGAACAAAACAAAAAGATTTTTGAAATGGGCCCCAAGTCCTCGTTCATTAAGTGATCGATTCGGTGCCCGAATTCACGAAAATCTCCTGCGCTGTAGAATAGTTGGTAAGAGGAAATTCAAGCCAATCCTGATGCTGAACATATTATTAGTGAAGGCGACCAGCCAATGGCATACTTACGAATGAAAAGCTTCATGAATTTGACCCCAGATAAAAGTATACTCCTGCGAACTAAGTTATAAAATGTGCCCGAAATCTCGGCATGCTGTTATTAAAGTAGTTCATACGCTAGAGCATTTCGTGAAAAAAAAAGAAGAAGAAAAAACGGGCGCTAACCAAATCTGGTATTCCGAGAACGTAACTTCACCGAAGGTGGCCGACCGATGACAAACAGTTATTATGAATGTCTCAGTTTCAAGCTCATGAGAGCAATTCGTACAGTGCAGCGACCTATAAGAGCGAGGCGCTGCCTAATGTATAGCGAGAGCGAACAT
The DNA here is from genome assembly GCF_023375885.2 of Dermacentor andersoni. Classification (NCBI taxonomy): domain Eukaryota; kingdom Metazoa; phylum Arthropoda; class Arachnida; order Ixodida; family Ixodidae; genus Dermacentor; species Dermacentor andersoni. Next base: position 249,813,973 of record NC_092814.1, read on the forward strand.
ATTGTCATGGTGTGGTGACGCTGAAGAACAAGGCTGCGTCATAACTATGAGTCACGAATCTATCTCATTGATGAGCGAATTTGTGCCTTCTGCCTATAAAAGACAGTGACTCTCAAAGCACCACGCTAGCAGCGAGCTACTTGTGCCCAGAAAAATAAGTTACACTCAGAGCACGATAGTGACGAGCCCAGTGGTCGGTCGTCAAAATGTCATCTACGGATCAAATGCGTCAGCTATTTATACATGACTCATCGTACATTCCAGCGTAATCGCTGGTGCTCGCGTATGTTCCACAATGTGCGCCACTATTACCTTTGCGCAAGCAATCAGACTAGAAAGGATAGTTTCGCTACAAAGTAGGCGACAACATTCAAGAAAGCTCTGATGCACGAAGGCGCGTTCTGCGCCGAGCGATATTTTTGTAACAGTAGTTAGCTGGTGAAAAAAGAAGGTCACAAAAAAAAAACGGTAAACAATGTATGTATGCCAACATGCCAATGTTAAAAACGAAGGTAATCAATCAAAAATAAATAATTCTAATGAGCTAACTGATTTCGGCCCTCAATTGTGCTTACTCAACATTACCATGCCGAGCGCGTTACCACACGGGCTACACGTCAGTCTGGAACCAAACTCCTCATTGTCTCCTCCAGTCACACGCTGGTAATTACGGGCCCTACTCGGTAGCCGGTAGAGATCCGTCGTAGAAGCCGTGCGAGGCTACTGGTTCATTTCTGCTGCAATCTGGAGCATGAATATTCAATGTTACTTAATCGAGCGGCACCTGGGAACGGATTGGTTTTCGATAAGATTTAAAGAAGATTTACGAAAGCTTGCCTGAAAACCAGCGAAAGCCGGTGAGGGGGGAGGGAGAGGTGTTTATTGTTCAGTTCAACTAAGGGCTATATTATTTCTGTGCTTCTATTCTGCGTAATATGCTCTACTTCATTAAAATACCATAAAAAATGAAACGGTGCTGTTACATTGGAAGCCGCTCATTTCAATTCGAACGGAGTGATACGTTTCTAGTACCCGTTTATTCAGCATCTCATTTGCGGCTTGAGTCTGTGCACTCACGGCAAAAGACTCGGGTTCCGGCTAAGATGTTTTTAGTGTATTTATTTACGCAAATAAGTGTCAAGTGGGGAGGAAAAAAAAACGTTGACTGCATGGCTGCTGCAAAGTACGTTCAAAGAAGCGGTACTGAAAATGTTAGGTTTCTTTAGAAAGTGTGCGGCGCTTTTTATACTTGAAGCTATGGAGCCTATACGAGAGGGCTCTCTATTGTTTTCTTGTCAGAAAAATGAGATATTTGACGTTTCAGATATATTGCAGCATTGAGTGTCCCTGAAACTTCTTTCCTCGGGGCGATGTGCGGCTTTCTTCTGGATAAGATCCAATTCTCGCTAGGCATTCTAACTCTTCCTTTCGACGCGAGCCCTATGCATTTTCTATAATAATTGATCACTTTCTTACCTCCCGAAGCAAAGTAATCTCTTGCTGTAAGACCGACGGTGTTAGCTCTTGCACCTACTCCACAAATATCTCCAGCGTTAAAGCGACTGCACCCTTTTTTAGTTACTACAGCCACTTCGCAGTCTTCATCGCCTCGCTGCAGTGACAAGTGAGGATGCGTGAATAATAGAAATAATTTACTGCATCAGGCCATACACGAATTAATACTGGGCTGTAACGACGCACAGGTAACGACGCACAGCCACGGATTTATGATTCTCGTAGTCTCCGTGGAAGAGCAGCAATGGGCCGTCCAGCAGGCCCGCGCAGTGGCCGCCAGATACACTCCCTGTCGGTCCCGGCGTGGGAGACGCCCGCTGCGCACTGACGCGCGTCCTGCAGGACCTTTAATAACGTTTATCCAATCCAATCCGTGGAAGCACGAAATTAGTCGATCTTTCTTTTTCTTTCTTTCTTTTTGCTTACTGGGCCTTTGTGTCCTCTTTAACGGCATGTGAACACGTAATTAATCACTAAGGTTTTACGTTCCAATCCCAAAGCAACACAACACCTGGAGACGCATTGTAGAAAGGGTGACCCAGATTAACTTTGATCACCAAGAAATCTTTAACTTTCATCGAAATCTCCTACACGGACGTTCTTGTTTGCATGCTTCCATGACCAGCATGATGGCGGGAGTCGCATCTTCAACCATGAACTCACCAAAAGAACGTCATAGCCACTTTGCCAAAGTGATGGAGCGTGCGTGGCAAAATTATTATTATTATTATTATTATTATTATTATTATTATTATTATTATTATTATTATTATTATTATTATTATTCATGTAAGCAGATATGAACATCACACACAGAGAAACACATGCCAGCTAGTGATTATCTCTAGAAAGTGAAACCAAACACGGAACAAGGAGATGCATGGTATACTAATGCATCGCGGGCGTACAGGATTCAGGGAGTTATTTTTTGTGCAGGAGCAGCAACCTAGCAGTTCATAAAATTACATAGGATTAGCGAAGGTCAAGCAGGTAGGTACTTTGCATAAGCTAACCGTACCGCGAAGAAGTAGAAAAGTGGGTATACTTATTAAGAAGAATAGTGATTACTCCAGGGCTACGGGATACACAACTGTTCATGAAGTGCATTACACTGTCGACGCAGACAATAAACGACTCCGAGCAGTTAGACGGCAAGCAGAGCGTCAGTTTCGTCGTTCCCCACGGCTTAAAGTTTGTGAAAAGAGTCAAGCTGCACACCGAAAATCTAATCGGGACATGCAAAAACTGGGACGGCAACGGTGGCGTGAGTTCTATACGTCACTTACCCCCTTCTCTCCATTACCCGAAATCTGGAGGTTAATGAACGCCCATGGCCATCCAGTATCACATTGTAGTCCTTTCTAAAACCTTGCTAAAGTTCGTGGATCATCTGAACGCGAAATTGCAAACGCGTTCTGCGCATCACTAGTGAATTTCGTACAGCCTCTCTCAGTTCAAGATCAATCTATCTTGTTGGTGCGGCAAGAGATTGAAGATGCTTGCAACCTACCTCGTACCCAGTTGGATATTCTGATCTCGCTACAAGAACTGCAGCCTGCTCTTTCGAAGGCACGCGAAAGAACAGCGACTCGTTCTGACAACCTATTGTATTGCACCTTGAAAAACATTGGGCCGACAGGCACGGCCACTCTCCTACACGTATTCAACAAAATGTGGGAAGAAACACATGTTTCTGTGAGTTGGAGGATCGCTAACGTGGTCCCGTTGCTAAAACGTGGCAAAATACCGCTCTCTCTAGGCTCCTTCCGTCCTTTCAGTTTAACCAGCTGTGTTTCAAAAGTGATGGAAAAATGATCGATGTTAGACTGCAATTGTGGATATAATCGAGCAATTGTCTACCAGATCAAACGGCTGGTTTTAGAAAACGTAGGTGTACAATGGACTGCATCTTTGACTCGGTAACCTTTGCCGGCCGACCACGATATTAGCTGTGGGAACATTGCTGTTGCTGTGTTTATTGATGTTAAGAAGGTATTTGACTTAGTCAGTCACCTACATGTCCTGCTTAGACTGTCAACGCTCGGAGTGCATGGCAAGGTTCTCAAATGGATCGCTATCTTCTTGAAAGACAGAATATATATATATATATATATATATATATATATATATATATATATATATATATATGTGTGTGTGTGTGTGTGTGTGTGTGTGTGTGTGTGTGTGTGTGTGTGATGGACAAAGCGATAAAACTTCATAAACAAAGGAGTTCCCCAAAAAAGTGTATTAATTGCACTTCTGTTCAATGCAGCCATAGCAGGCTTACCAGCAGTATACTTCCCGCAGACGCAAACATATCTATGTATAATCTGATGACATTAGCACATGGACATTGTGTAAGACTCTAGAGCTTAGTGAAGGGAAAATCAGACATCCACCCGATCGTAGCAATTGCTACAAAGGAAACCCATACGGGTTCCTCGAAAGAAAAGCCTCAGAGTTGAAGAAAAATTCGTCCTGGTCCGGGACTCGAACCCGGGACCACCGCCTTTCCGGGGCAGCCGCTCTACCATCTGAGCTAACCAGGCGGCTAGTAGATGGCAGGGCGAAGTCGAATTTGTCGACAACACACGAGGCAAGGCAAGTGTTTGACATAGTAGTTCTGCGGAAACCCGCAAGGTGGAGAGAAGTAATTAGTGAAGGGAAAATCAGACATCCACCCGATTGTTAAGCATTGTCCTCGGGAAGCTTTAAAGACAATAGGTCACTATGTAAGAGAACAGGGCATGCAGATATGTCAAATCAGCGGTTTTACCCTTCATGAGAAAAAAAGTAAGAAATTTCGGTCTTTCAACAGACGGCCATGAGGTCGAGCTGGTTCGGAAACATCGTTTCCTCGTCGAGATTTTAGACCACTAGCTTCGATGAACTCATCATTTGACCGCCCTTGGGAACCAAATTAGTTGTGTCATAAATGTTCTTCGCAGGATCACAGGTACAAAGTGGGATGGATCAACTGCATCCGTACTCCACGCTCACTCAGCACTTGTCAGCCAGAAAATTGCTTACTCCACCCCTGTCTAGTAAAAATTATCTGCGGCGTCCCTTCACCGACTACAGCTATTGCAGGCTCGGCAGTTTACGAGTGTGTCTAGGAGTCCCTCAAGCTACATCTAGTCACCTGACTACTGCAGAAGCGTGGGAACCACAATTCACCGTAGTTAGCAGCCTGGAAACATGCCGACATCTTTTCAGAATTTCTACCCAGCATTCTGTGCACCCACTTCTTTCAATGAGATAGAGCCGTCCGGGTGCCCAGATGCACGTCATGTTTCAAGAGCATAAATCACGGCTCCCGCGATCGGTTTTTCGGCACTCATATCTATGCTATCCAGCATGGTTTCTACAGGCAGCGAAAACAGAAACGTCAATCGATGGTCTAAAAAATAAAAGCTACGTTTCCACATTAGCAGCGAAACAACTAGCCTCACATCAGCTATTTGACAGGTACCAGGAGTCTACTCACGTGTACACGGACGGTTCTGTAATCAAAGAAACTGCGACTGCAGCTTTTGTTCTACCATCCTTACAGGTAGAATAGGCGTGTTGGCTAGGACGCACGGCGTCACCAACAATCGCGGGATTAGTCGCAATTCTCCAAGCCACTTACTTTATCAAAACATATGAGACACTAAAGAGTGGGTAATTTGTACGGACTACTCATTGGCTTTAGCATGTCCTGAAAATATTGATGTCAACCAACCACACGCACGAATATTATACGCAGTAGTGAAGAGTTTAACTCAAGCCACTCAAAGAAAACAAGAAGTGATATTACAGTAGGTCCCGGGACATGGCGGTATAGCAGGCAACGAATTAGGGGGCTCGTTCGGAAAATTGGCCCATAAAGAGGCAGAAATTAAACTCATCTCTCTATCACCAATGGACACGCATCGCATGTTAAAGGAACTAAAGAAATACTTGTGTATGTCAACCTGATTCAATGAAAATACTGAGGAATCGATTCTTTACGAAGTGCACCGTCGATTCAAATACCGGCTAGATGTAGAACTTTAGAAAAGTACCGAGACACCAATTCATCGACTTCGCCTTGGGACAACACAAACAAAATATTTTCTTTATCGAATACAACGGGCTTCTTCCCCGGCGTGCTCCTGTGGCAACGACGACGAGGATGTTCGCCTTCTCCTCCTCGAATGCTCCAGACACACGACGCGAGGACGGCGGCTAGAACAAGCGCTACACTCCACTGATCCTCACCGACCTTTCTCACTCGCAAAATTGCTGGGCCCATGGCCATCGAAAATAACACAGCGAGAAGCATTGAATGCACTCGAACATGTTTACGAAGATACAGGCAACCTTAACAAGTACTAGCTAGTAGACACAAAATGTAACTACAACTTGATTTCATTATTTGTAATTATTAGCGGTTGTATATTGCGTGTCATACTTCTTGTATACCGTGTTGAAACTCACTCTTGACTGTCATATTCTGTGCGTGTATTATTTTAACTGTAATTCCTCATCTATTCACATGCTCATCGCAGTCTACGTAGCGGCTGCTGGTGTGACTGTTTGTGACTTTGTCTACAAACTCATGGTGGTGCGACTTGCATTAACCATTTATATTCAAATGTGCGCGGGGGTATAGGACGGTGGTATATATATATATATATTGCTATTTCTGCTATGAGAAAAGGAGTAGCTGTCACCATTACAGGGTGACCACATCTCTTTCTTTTATTTTCGTTTCATTTTATTCAAAAAATTAATAGAAGGAAGATTAATCGACGTGGCGCACACATGCGCTCAAAAGTTAGACATTCACATGCAATCATATGGACCAGTGCGCTAAAAAGAAAGAAAATAAAAGAAATAAAAACTTAGCACTACTTTTGTTGTTTGCATCGTAGACGCAAAGGCTACTGTTACGGGATATTTCCTTCTGTTAAAGTTATTTCGTACAACAGCCTCAAATCTGTGTGAAGGACAAGCCTTTGACCGCTGAAGGAGGGATAGTCACTTAACAGCTGTATCGAGTTTCTTCAGAACCGCAAGTATTGCGGAATTATCACTTGCAGTTTCTCGTATAGATACCGCTTTCGCGCATCGGCTAGTGAGATACGGTGAATTCTGCTTGCTTAGTCTGATCATACGGAAGCTCTAAGGTGCTGCACCACACCCGTCGTCGACAACAGAAACGAAGCGCACGCGCTATATCCCTGAGCTCTGAGGGCACCTCTGGCAGCACTTTCGTTGCCATGATATTGCAGCTCCGTAGTAGCCATTTAAATCTAATAAGGTGTCCTGTTTCACGCGCGCGGCGACAAGTAATGTAACTTTCAATATCAGCAGTTCATGGGGGCAGCGACGCATTGTTGACAGGTTTAGACTTCAGTGCAGCCTTTGAATCGTTGACTATAGCCCGCCGATTGGATGGCTGTTCATTAACACAATCATTCGCAATACGGAGGGCGACCAGTTTCAACAGTATCGACGTCGTGACCTCAGAGATCTTGCGCTATTCTGGACGTCGGTGATGACGGAATAACCACCGCACCAGTGGAGCTGGTCAGAGTGGAAGAGTTGTCGGAGTACATGTGTACTCGACAGAGTACGCTTCGTTTAAGGCATGCTGGGCTGCTTGTTCAAGAGAAATGGGAATAAGTTACACCTTGAACTCCGGCAATGAAGAAGCGCCATCTGCGGCTGTTGAATATACTACAAAGAAGACTATGCGTGAAACCAGATGGGAGAGAGGAGGCTACAGCGTGCTCTGAAATGCCGTCTCTGGTCTGCTTTCTGGAACAACCTTGTGACTGAAGCTAAGGAAGGTACCATATGTGCGTTCTAAGCCAGACAGGAATTATATTCGCATGTGATTGATGGTCCCTCGCCGTGACTATGGTTGCAGCTATAGAATTAGATCACCGTAGACGATGACAGGTTCCAAGCAGCTGGGTTTGCATGCTTTGCAGAATACTGGTACTTGCTTTGCGGATGCGTGAAAACACTGCACGGCTGAAGCGCAGAAATCCAAGGATTGCTCTATACAATTGCAGCAGAGATTACAACGATGGTGACCACATTTTTCTCGGCGATGAACTTCGAAAACTGAAAGACTGCGGTGAGTTTGTTCTTCATGCGGCGTGACCAGATAGTGGGTTGCCATTATAGTTCCCAATTGACAATGGCCAATAAAATCAATTATTTCTCGAATAAGTTGGCCACTGATGGATACAGTAGACAAAGTGAGCGATTGTCGTGTTCAAGAGACACCTATCAAGATACTGAAGATGCGTCTGTCAATATAGGCAAGCATATGGCTCCGACTACGGAGGGGCTCCGGAGCGCGAGCCCCCTCCCAACTTTTCCGAAGGGGGCAGAGCCACCTTCCCTCTCCCCCCTCTAAAGCGTCATTACCAGAGTTCTATTACCCACATAATTTGAGGTTTATTCTTATTGCCTCTACCTCTACCTTAAAACAGCGCTTCTTTTTTAAGGAACCGTTGTTTTATGCATTGAAGCACAAAGGTAACTGGAACATCACTGCATTTCGACGGACACCTTGAAAATTAATATCTCCGAACTCGTACTGTCCAGAAAGTTCGTTCCAAGTCGATACGCCGTGCGAGCTCACCCGCTAAAATTCGTAGTCTGAAATATGTGGCATAAATTAATTGATTAAAAAGAAAAATTGGCGTAGTTATGTTAATTATTCAACTGAACATTTTGATTTCTCGTAGAAGTAATGACCGCCTCATCGAGCAATTTAGATTAAGGGTTAGATTTGCGATATTTGCCATAGGCAATCTTTAAAAAATTTGGTTCAGCTAAAAAAGAACACCCTGCATAGCTATTCAGGCACACCTGACGGAAGTGGATATTTCAGCTTCCCTTCTTTCTTTCAAGTGCATCATCGCTTTCGCAACTAGCAGAAAGCAATTCTTCTTGTACTCGAGATTTTCGTCGAACGCAGGCTTTAGCGCAATTTCTTTGTTGCACCAGGCAAACGGCACGGCATCCAACAAGTGCGCTCTACCCTTTCTGCATCTGGCGCAAGTAAATGCATTACGGATTCGACGTCATATCGGTTCTCTGTGAAAGGAACACGTACGAATAGAAGTCGTGGCAAATGGGGGAATGAAAGGGGAAAGAAACACTCCCAAAAGTGGGATGCCTGGGCTTGCTAGTGGAAGCCGTGTCACGTTCTGCTTTCCTTTGCTGCTATATTGCACAGGCACGGTTGCTGATGCGAAGGCAAATTTCTGCTGTTTACGGCCACGCCACCGTGAGCCCAGGCGTATACGGCAACCAGCGGCATAGCTTTATAATGCAGAAGCGCGCCGTCTACAAACTCTGTAAAAGCGTAGCGTTGTAAGGTTTTGGCGTTGTATATTGGAGTCATGAAGCAAGAAAGGAACAAACAATTTATAAATTCAGGATGTGACGAAGGAGCGTTGCTAGCTGCAAATACAAGGCCGAGGAAGGGTGGGGGGGGGGGGGGGAGGGGGGCTATAGCCTTTATTGTAAGTGTCAGCAGTGCTCCGAAAGTTGTGTTAAGCAGTACTCTGGCCGGCCAACAGTTTTACTCCTCCGACAGTTTTACTAATCCGTCAGGTGCGATGAGCACTGACCACTATTATATAAGCGAATGGATGTTGCGGCATTTCCTCAAGTTCCTCCACCGCTAAACCATAGGGAAGAATGGTGAGACTTTTGGTTGAGCTAGAGCTGTGAGAGAGGCGCTGAATTTTGAGAAGGCCTAACTCTTGCCCGGCGTGCCCACTGATACTGCCCGCATGTGTCGTGATCAGCCTTTAATTAAAACTGAGGCGCTCTCTTCGCGACAGGGGTCCGTAATCACACAAATATCTTACGTTAGAATTGGTGGTAAGAGAAAAAAATCAGCCAATCCTGGTGCTGGGCATATCGTTAGGGAAGGCGGCCAATAGCAAAAATCACTCATGAAAGGAAAGGCTTTTAGAGCGCAGCTCTCAGACGCCCGTACCTGCAGCGAGTATCGGCGTTGTCCCTCGTAACCGAACGAACGAACACAGCGAAGGATGAAAGCGAACGCGAAGCGCAGCGGGAGATGAAAGACGTCAATAGCGAAGAGAGCGCGAGGAGAAAAGCAGAAGAGGAGCGTGCAGCGGAACCATGAGGTTTAAAGCGTCGGAGGATGGATGGCGAAAGCGTGAGAAGAAAACCGTAGTGCCGCACAAGATGGGCTTTGCGCCGACGATGGCTACGAGATGGCGCGAGAATAGCGCGCGTCGTCTGTATGGAAAAAAAGCGCTGCATGAGCGGATGTCTGTCTGCCGCGGCTGCTGTGAACCGCGCCTACGCGTACACCCACGCACCACCTCACAGCTGTTGCCACAGCCGATGCCACAGTCGGTGGCACAGCGGATGCCACAGCCGATGCCACAGCCGATGCCACAGCCGATGCCACAGCCGATGCCACAGCCGGAGGCGGTGCCACAGCCGGAGGCGATGCCGCAGCCGATGCCACAGCCGGAGTTGGAGCCACGCCAAGTGATACAGCTGCGCACGGCTGTGGAGTACACAGCGCCGGGTACTGACAAATTGCCCGAAGAAGACCGGCAAGTGGTTATGATGCTCCGGTCTCTGATGAATACTTTTGGAATGCTCTTAAATAACCTGCACACTCCATCAGCGCGAAGTGCAATGCAAGTGCTGGTTGCTCTCAATTCAGTATTTGCAACTCTTGAGTAAGCATCATGGCTCACACGCATCATTATATTCGCACTGAAGTCAGAACGGCTGGGGTTTAGCTTAAAAATATACTGCCACGCACTGCAACGTACTGCTGACGCCCACCGGCTCCTTGGTCTTCACTGGTGACTTCAACGTGCTTCACCAGCTATGAAGCACCAAGATTAGCTTTAGACAGCAGAATGATGGCAGCCTAACGTATCGACGGAGCACTTGCTTTGACTTGACTGATTTCCAGGCGCTTTGCTGCGTGTACAGAGAGTGTTCCCTCTATCCCGCTTTCCTCTTTCTGTTTCCATTTCCCTTCCTACAGTGTAGGGTAGCCAACCGGACGCTCGTCTGGTCGACCTCCCTGCCTTTCCGCTCTTTGTTATCTCTCTCTCTCTATCTCGTGATCTCCCGATTAGCGAGGCAGTCGCGCAAAACTTAGCTCCTTTCGCAACGTGCCGTACGAGACACATTGCTCGCGGCAGGAAATATATCGCGAATTGTAAACATGTATACAGCTGCGCTCAAATTTTGCATTAGGGAATATCGTAATCGTCGGTGATTGTTTTTTTTTTACTGCGCAAAGCAGTAATGACGTAAAGGAAACACAGTTTGAGCGTTCCTCATGTCACACGGTTGTGCTGTACCCAAAGCGCACACTTAAGTTCTTTTTGATGCTTGGTTAAAAGAGATGAAGTGATAAGTCTGGGCATAGAAAGAGAGTCGAAGAAATCAAAATGAGGCGTCGAGTTCACCGTCTTTCAATCATAAGTGCCGTCCGCCATTGGCCGGCCACCTTCGCTAATAATATGCCCAGGATCTCGATTGGCTGAAATTTAGATAGCGCCACGTGATGTGTTTGCTTTACTGTTTCATTATCACCGCAGACGCAACGTCTTATTGTTTTATTTTTCGAAGCGTGAGTTCTTGCATTACCTACTCAAATCGAGGTGGCCAGTGTCCTCTCTAAACTGTGCTGTTGTCGACCTATCTGAGTGCGTCTTCAACTCAGGGCTTCCAGCTCCTTCACGAACATTCGCCGTGCCATACGCTGGTCTTGGAAAAACTTCTTCATCATGAATAAAACGAGTCCTGAGAATAGCCGCTTCAGTTCTTATTTGTCGACCACTACTGTGCTTTCAGGATCGTCGCCGCCGAGTCAGTCGTTTTCTTCGCGCACACAAGTTCCACCCTGAGAAATGCATCTTTTTAATTATTTAATTGGTTTGTCGTCGCGTCATTCCGACAGTGCGTGTGAATATTCATAATTAATTGCTAAAAAGGGCTAGTTCAGGCCACAATAAAGTACGGCGCAGCAAAGATGCGGGGAGCATGCGCACCTCGCTTGCCTTTGAATAGAACGATCGAAAATAATTAAACCAAGTTAACCGCTGTGCGCAGTAAATCACGTAAGGGGACCTCCAGCAACACTTTTTAGCAACACTTTCTGAAAAAAAGCAAATAAAGCGTACTAGAGGCAAGACAATGGGCTGTGGTGAATAGCCCAGTAAAATATTTGTCACTTTCGCGCAGCAGGGACCGTATAAGAAAGCTCTAATGTTTGCTCGTTCGTTCACGCGGCTTCTTCAAAACATAGCCATCTTTAACTGTGCCTGATGGCGCAGTTACGGCATTCCATGACTGGGCCGGATGTGTCTGCTCGTAGTTTATAAGCTATGGGGAATCATTTGGATGTTGGTCGGGTTGCCGTAGTTGGATGCTCCAACTATTGCTCCAACTGATCGAACTCGCTTAAAAGCTCCTTGGTTAAGCATTCCGGGCAGTCATCGAAATTGTCATCATCATTGTCCTCTTCAGTCTCCCACCCGGTAAATGCAAGTGCCTTAATCGTTGATGAAGCGTTATCTGTCGCCACGCGAAAGACCTGGAAAATGAAATAAAAACAAATAACGGAGGCGGAATTGTACGAAAATACATATTTCACATTGTCAGCGATGTTCCACTCCAGAAACACTGCGTCATACTCGGAGCGGATCCGAGCAGCTGTGTGGCTCCCCATCAGGCGAGTGAAACTCGGGAGGTACGTGCGTGTGAGCCGCGAAGTCGCTGTCTCCGAAGGTTGCTTCGACAGCAAGAAAGCGTCCGTAGACCGCGACGTCCACACGTCTAGTGCGATACAGACGTACTCCGCTCCCGCCAAAGACGATGATATTTTGCTCTGCAGCGCTGATACTTTCCCGAGCAGGAACTTCTTTCTGAGATCATCCCGCAACGGGAAACTTGAAGCCCGGGACGGCGAACTGAATCTGGTCAGCATACTTTAACGGCTTGTGATGTTTTAATGTTGTTTAAGTTTAAATGCGTTAATACTAAAATGACGACATAGCGTATTTTTGCATAGGAGTCCTCATGATTTTTAAATGCTGCAATAAAGGTAGCGAGCAGTAGCAGTTACTTTGATGAAGGGCAGCTCATAATATTCTCAAACTTACTGTTACGAATTCGTTGAATCCCTCCCTTTCGACAACACGAAAGGGCGCCGTGTCAGTGCAAATCATGTTGATTATGGCGTCGTCAAAAACAGCCATTCGATGAACAGGCACAGAACTGCACCCAGTGGTGAAGGCCGACGTTATCTTCGGCTTACTTGCCAGCCCTTTCTCTTGTTGGGTGTACTCACGTTCCTGCTTTCTCTTTAGGTGTCGAATCAAACTGGATGAAATTCCGATTACAGCATGTATAGTTCCGGAGCAAAGCTTGCAGCTTGCAGCTTGTTTGTTTTCTCCGCTGGCCATTCCAAAAACTTGTTTCCAATGTGCCATGTTGGCGGACTTGCTGCGTGCGTGAGCCCCTGGGCGCAGGAGCCAGTGTGGCAGTGCGTTCTGGAAGCGCTTTTTATTTGTAATAGAAGGCTGGAAAGGAGAGTGGGGGTGGTAGCACAGAAAGCCCAGGGGGATGCTTCGAAGCAGTGTCTAGCATTCACATTATGAGCGAGCCGTTGCTATTATGAGCTATATGAACCGTTGGGCTTCTCTAGCCGCCAACAGGCGCCAGCGCGGCGGCGGCGCAACCGGGACCTCCGCCCTCCACCACCCCTCCCCCCACCCTAGAACGGAGCTCCCTAGAACAGAGCGAACGTGGGTTTTCTTCGGCTCGAATCGTCGCGTCAGGGCTCGGGAAGGCGCCACCGTGGTCGCAGTTACGTGGGCTCTCCCGCTTCGCCTGGCTTCCCGAACGAATACGTTCAAAATGTTATTCTCTCTCTCTCTCTCTGTATGGGGAGAGAGGGCGCATAGTTCATCGTTTACGACTGTGTGCTGCACTGACCTGCAGACCTTCGTCGGCAGACTTTCGGGCAAAGGCGTCCGTGTGGCTAGACAGGGGGGACAGTATGGCTAAAGAGTTGCGGGAGGGGAGGGGGGAGGAGGAGTACGAAGTGAGATGGCGCGGAAGCCGGTATGCGATAGCTTGCAGTGAACACAAGCATCGTGCCAGCGTCATTACGCATCACAAATTAGACAAGTGCTTTTTCGAATATGCGTTCGAGTCGCTGACTGCGACAGAAGCAAAAACGAAGAAGTGAAGGGCGGGGGGACAGCAGGCGGCCGGGGCGAAGGCGCCGCCGAGATAACAAAAAAAAAAAAAAAAAACACGCACACAAGGCGTAAGGCGGGGGGGGGGGGGGGGGGGGGGTTGAGCATGCCGCCGCTGTAGTAGTTCCGCACGATGGATACCAAAGGCATAAAGCCGCGTTTGCGCGAAGAACAGAGACAAACTTCGGAGCAACTCAGTCTATCAGGTCATAATTGTAGTAAACGCGTTGCTTATAAATGTACCGTGCTTGTGATCAGCCAAGCTTTTTTAAAAGATACTGCCTTAGTGTTAAATTTAAGGCTCTGACTTACTAACGTTTGAACGTGGGCTGGTTGGTTCTTCGCCATATTTTGACAAAAAAACAAAGCGTAGACAAAAGAGCGTTCTATTTTCGGAAAAAGACGTAATTCGATTCCCATTACATTCCGGGGTCGCGAAAATGTGGAATGATTCCGGAGTCATACAAATTCCGGAGTGGTACCGCCGCAACACTGACTGGCACTACTTTGTCGGGCAGCATACAGGTGTTATATAAGGCTCCGTCTGCTTGTATACGTACATTGGGCGCTCGGACATATAAACTTCGTATCTATATCCACAATTATGTCCACTGAAATAACGACTGACCCAACGGCAGCTGTGCAAAACCCGGAAGGATAAGGAGAAGAAAGCTTCATTTTAATATACCTGTAGTAACTCAAATATAAGCCGAGCAAGATCCTCAGAGTTTAGAAAATCGTTATCTTAGTAATCCGAAGCAGCCGCGGTCACATCAGTACTAATAATAATAAAAAAAGAACCATGGCATCCCGATTATGTATAGTGGGCAGTGGCCTGTCCTAGCGTTACATGATTCACTGAGTAGAAAAAGGAGCGGAAACTCCTTGGAGGTATTGAAGGGTCATCTTTTATTGCCGATAACCTCGCTCGTAAACGTAACGCATGCAAATGCTTCTTGGTGAAGAATATCGGTGAAGTGATGCCTTTAATGCCAAATACATTCCACAACATTGCTGAAAAGTTTTCTTCTGCGAGGTATTCATTCTTGGTTAGAAAAAAGCATACACTACTAGTGAGCACTGAAATGATCCACACTTGGGCAGCACGAACACATCCCTTGAGTCCTAGTTGCTTGAAATACCGAGGAACTGTTTTAGTATAAATTCAGAACGTGCACTTTTCTGTGTAATGGAGATAAGCTTAGAAACTCAGCCGCGGTCCTCTATGAGCGGTGGTAATCCCTGTCGCCCTCGTAATGTCTTCAGAATAAGCTCGTTGGTCGCAGTCGCATCTCACAATCAAGATATCTCCGTTTGTCCACTGACTCGCAAAGAAACTTGATCCCCACTTTTCGCGAATAATTTTCCTGCCAGAAAAGGCTAGAAAAACAAGTTTCTTGCAATTTTATGCGCCGTACCAGGAGCGAAGCGTTTTAACGCGAGCACACGCCTAACTGTGCAGCCACCAGCTGCGGAAATGTACCGTGAGAGGGGGCACTCTCGAGTTAGTGCCGTGCGCCTTTGGTCGTGAAAGCAGCCGCTACGGAGAGCCGTAAGAACGGTGTCAGGCCACGTGGGACGGCCACGCTTATGCTCGGGTTGTTTTTGTTTTAAGACCGTTAAATCGCGAACCACTGGTGGCGCTTTTGCCCCGCAGCGCGTGCCGCAGCCCTCTTCTCCCGTATTCCAAAAGGCCGGCTGGAAGCGCGGACCTCCCGCGTGCCCATGACAGCGCCTCTGGCAATGCACAACTAGCGACGCCCTCTCATTCGTTGGTCAACTGCCGCGAGGGGTGCGCACACCTACGATAGGGTGACGGCACGCACGCTCCACGAATCAGCGACACGGCTCAGCACTGCTGTGGCAGCAGAAAATGCGCGAGAACGGGACATGTCCACACCCTTTTGTGTCTCTCGCGAACGCCGAACCAAGACGCTGAAATTGACGTGACGTACCCACGACGCTAAAAGAGGGGACGTTTTTTTTTTTTTTTTTTGGTAAAGTATCATGCCAGCGATAGGGGGGAACGTGGCACAGTGAAAGAGAGAAAAGACATAGATATATTCACTTTACGAGTAGCTCGTAAAGCAATCTATATGTACGTGTTTTTATTAGTGCTACAATAATTAAAATGCTTATACTGTACACGAGCGCGTGAAAATGATATAAGAGCTGTTGTTGGATTAAAAACATGGGCACAGACCATGGCCCGTATTCGCAAAGCATTTTACGCTAGAATTGTTCACTAGAGCAAATTCCAGCCAATCCTGATGCTGGACATATTATTAGCGAAGACGGTTGGCCAATCGTAAAGAACACTTGCGAACGAAAAGCTTTGGAATTCGCCTCCCGGTGAAACTTTTAGGAGAAAAAGTTCTGAATATATATTGTCACATTTTACATTACAGTGTGCACAGTATAAGAGAATAGGTTGTGTAAAGAATAAGAAAGAATTCATTTGTGGCTTTTTAAACATTGTTCTCCCATTGTCGACCAGCGCCGCCAACGATAATCTGGTGCGGGCTTCGAGCCTCGCACAGGCAAAATTGCCGGCTTTCACAAATATGTTTGTGCATGATTGTGCTGCAATTCAGAAATGTGTTGCGTAGAATACCGGCTTGAAGCGCAAGGTTATTTACATAAGCAGCCAAAGAGGGCTAGTATACTCTTCCCCCGCAATTGATGTGCTGGCCTCGCAAGTATGGTTTGCTTTTAATGCATTAACTAAATTGTGACGAACTTTCAAAGCATTTTCTGTGCCACTGTCAGGTTTCAACGGTCAGTCATAAGCTCCGCGCACTATTTAGTCTCAGCCTCTGAGACGAAAAATCCTCCTTAGAAGAAAAGATGCTGGCACCTATACCGGACCCACTTAGCATGTACAAGGCCACTGAAGCAGTGCGGCGATTCTTGAAAGTAACTGGACTAGTCGACCGCTTGCGGCTAAGTGAACGTTCCTTGGCGGGTATGAGCACATTGCGCTCCTTTTATTTTATATCCACATATCCACCTTTCCCATTCCCCAAATGTAGTGTAGCTTTTCTCTCTCTCTCTCTCTCTCTAATGCATTAGCTGATAATTACAGCAAAAATAGCTCGCCACCTTGGTGAGTTTCTTACACTGTGCGCAGTGCATTTGGCGTGGATGAGCGCGAAAGAAAAGGTTAGTCGAGGAGGTTAATCAATCGCGCACCCGGTTTGTAACCCTATACAGCGGCAAACGGTCGACGGAGAGCACCGTACATCAATAGCGATGCGCTGTATCTTCATAAATGCTTAAAAAGCGAATATGCTGACAAGAAATTTCCCTTAGGAAGTTTCACAGTGTACACAAAACAGATAGCACGGCGGAGACGCGTTACATCTAAGTGTGTTCCACGCTATATGGGCAGCAAGAAGCAAATTAACTTAGCCTCTAATAAAAGGTATGTTGTCCAGGAGAGTGCTGGTTTTATGGAAGCGAACAGCTAAAGGCGGGGTCATTGTTTTTGCAGGCCGAATCGATTGGCTCACATGATCGTTAAGGTGATGTGTGCCATACTGTCCAGGTTATCATAGTTCCTCACTTTCAGGACGGCGCCCATTTTCCATAAAGTTTCTTATTAAGCATGGAGAAGCCCGCTTTTATAACAAAGAATGACAACAAAACATCCACGGGATTACTTGAAAAAAAATTTCACTTTCTCACGAAAGGCGATGCATTGATTACCATAGCAAATTAGTGGGCAGCTATATGAAGTAAGGATAGTAGTTTTATTGGCCGTATAAATTCGTAAGCATAGTCATACTATAACTAAATTAACTAGTATGATTCACGCGCGCACAGGCAAACATAAACACATCTCTCTCGATGAACAAGGACACTCGCTGTCAAAACGCGAATTGACCTTCGTGCTGCCTCTCGCTTCAACTCAAACTAAGCGGCACGAAGCTATGAGCTCCCGGCGCACCTAGACTCTGTACTCGTCGCAGATAACTTTTAACATAGGGAGCGCGCGGCCGCGCAATTGGCAGAAGCCGGAGGTGTAGAACGCACTCACCCCTCCT
This sequence comes from Dermacentor andersoni, assembly GCF_023375885.2. Lineage (NCBI taxonomy): Eukaryota > Metazoa > Arthropoda > Arachnida > Ixodida > Ixodidae > Dermacentor > Dermacentor andersoni. Next base: position 249,831,800 of record NC_092814.1, read on the forward strand.
TCCTCTCCTCCCGGTGCCTTGGGGGCTACGGAAGAAGGCGCTCTTTCTCCTCGCTTTCCTTCTTTGCGCGCGTGAGATTGAGTCGCCATCGTCAGCTCACCCTCGCGTGCTTTCACTCGCACATACAGCGACGATGTCACGTCAGTAAGCGGCGACGATGCCATATCGCCCTTGGATTTTATGCCAAACGGCCGTACCAGCGCCGACGTCGATGGCAGAAATGCGCCTGGAATTTTCACAGAATTGACATCGCAATAAAATAAGAATAAAGAAGACATTGACCAAACCCTCCGAGGAATCGAACCGCAGTATGAAGCAGTGTGCGCTAGCACTGCACTATGAAGCTGAATAGTGCGATCAATTTTAGCGGCTTAGATGTACCAGGGGACGCAAGCATTTTACCCACGTGGTCATTTATTTACCATAATGGGCGCATGGTCAAAAATATGTTGAAAGTGTTGAAACAGTGACCCGAAATATACCAATCCGCTTCCCCTTTAGCAACACTATTATGTAGGTCAGCTCCCCGATGTCATATCAACCGCTCACAACAACGTGGTATTGTGTAGCGCATTATTAAAAAAAAAAAAAATGGCGCGGAGGGGAGTGCGTGTGGTGAACACAACTTCTTTAGGCACATTTGGTGCCGCTTTCAGGGATCGTTTGCCGATGGCACTGGGAGAGCGTGCCAGCAATCCCCCTTGCAACGTCAGAGACTTGTCCCCCGTCGGGCAGCGAATTCACAGTCGAAAGTGCATGGCATTGCGTGGTTTGACTATAGCTCTACCGAGGCGTCCATTCTTACGGGAAAACACCACAGTGTAAAAAGGACTGATGACCCGTTAGCAGGACCATACAAGGTAGACAGTTCTTATGGTATCTATGTACTGCTGAGTATACATTGATATTATAGTCTTCCTAACAGCACAGATGAGGTCAGCATCTTGAGTGAGATGGGAAAAAAGAAGCACATAAATCAAGAGACACCACGTCCAGATTGACGCTTTGTTAGTAGATCTCAGCGGTAGCTAGGGCTTCACGCCAGCCGCACTTTCCCATAAACCTGCAAAAATGCCTAAGTTATATCCGTTAAGACATTTAGGAGATGTTTATGAGATGCCTGAATAATTGTGAAACGAATTCTGATAAATTTCAATGTTTATTTTCCCGCGCTTGATCAAAGAAGTCGGTCAAAATGGATCATCAAAAACGAGAAACTATTACGAGTAGTAAAACAGCGCTAAACAGGACAAGGAGAGGGACACAGACAACAGTGCTGACTAACAACCAGGTGTCTTTATTCTTTCAGTCAGCATATATATACTCCGCCGCTATCTCAAAGCACAGAATCAACAGAATTCAGCATGCGCAGGGGAGAAAAATGCAATTAATGCAATAGGAAGGCAATCTCCTTCGGAAGGAGAGAAATAGAGGGAAGGCTCACACTTCGCCACTAACATGAATGTGGAAACTATTAAGTGTCGTCTGCTACTTCTACAGAGACAGCGCGAAGAAAGCGAAGGTTGTAGAAAGAACGAAAGCGAAATGGTATCCCTTCATTTTCTTTTATTCATTTTTTCGTTTTTTGTTTTTTGCCGGAGTAGAAAATCAGTATCCACAAAAAAAAAAAAGAAACACACACACACACACACACACAAAGTATCCACTGTTGTGCGAACGCATCACGCAAGGTCGCCCACTCGCTGGGGACGACATTCAATCCGAGAGGCAAATCACAGCGTAAACACGATTAGATTTTCGGAAGAAGCCAAGATGTTGCTGTCTCCCAGCGTGTGCACGGTGCGTGTTTAACGTCCTTGCTTGCACTGCAAACGAAATACGTTGGAATGCTGGCTCGTTGTATTGCACGTGAGCTCTTGCTTTAGGAGATAGTGGTGGAGCCAGAATCCCCTTTCTTTTGTTTTTGGAGGGGGGGGGGGGGGGGGAGCAGAGTGTAATTTAAGTTATCGCTGTAGAGCAAACAACATTAGCCGCATTTTCGTCTTCTTTCTCCTCTTCTTGTTCTTGTTTTTAATTTTCCCTCTTCTCTTTTCCTAAGAAGGTGGGTGCAAAGTCTCTTACGTGGTCGGAGAACGTAATATAACGCAAAAATTAAGGAAATATTTGCATGCAGGGCGATTCGAACCAAAGAGTGTAATAAAAGTTACTACCAGTTTAAGCGCTTCCATAACGATTTAAACGCTTCATATACACCGCAGAATAGTATAAGTTATAGGCGACGCAAGGTTGAAACAGGAGAAAGCGTACGTTTTATTTAAGAGGACGACTGACGACTATGAAGTTTAAAAGCTCTTGGAAAATAAAGAAAACAAATAACCAGTACTGGAAGACATCAAAAGTGATAAAGACGACGACGACGAAACAACACCAGCAACAACAAATATTCTTGGTCTATAGTACTAAAGGGTTTCATACCGCAAAACAAGATTTTAGATATATTTATTCACTACTATAGGAAATATCTGAGGCACCTCGTTGTACTGCGGCATTACTGATTTTCATTCGATACACACGACACCATCGCTGCTTCCTCTTTTAAACTGTGTAAGTGAGAACGAGACATGCAGGACCAAGATTGAAAAGGCAGGCAGCGTTTACGTTAATACGGTAGCGCACGATACCGGATACCGTCGACCCGCTCTCTTAATTTGTTTCTTCAGCTGAAGCGCAGTGCGATGCTTGCCACCGTGGGCTCGGCGATCGATTCTCATCTAGCATTCGTGCCGCGATAAACGGAAAAGGTATCGAAATACGGCAGTCATCTGTTGATTTTGCGCCTTTCTTTCGACTGTCTCATCCTTCTCTCCCCGGCTCTCCATGGAGGAAAAAAAAAAAGAAGACTACAAAATCAGTATGTGAGGGAAGTGTATAAGGGTGATATAAGCACTATCAGTCTTGCAGAGCTCTTGCAGTCACGACGTCAGCACAAATACATTTCAGTACGGAATATGGAATAGATCGCACTAACGCTATGATTAGTTTATTTTTCTCTCTCACTTTTCAATCAGCGCAACCATTATGTAATTATTTTCTTTTACTTAAGCTTCGCATAAGCGAAGTGCGAAAAGCGCCGTCGTCATGTTTTTTCGTGCTTACGATTTACTTGAATTCCGGGACGCTAACAAGAAACGCTCAATTAGTTTATATTGGTAAAATATTATTTGAAGACACTGTTTTCGTTAACATAGAGGTCAGTTATCACAAGAGAAACTAAAGGCTAAACTTATTATTTTTCAATTTCATGCCAGAACGTCAGCGTCAGTACGTCACGGATCTTGAAGTATTGTATCTTATTTCGGCCTTTTACATAAAGAACAACTTTTCGAAACAACCAAAGTTCATTCTCTGGCTTATTCAGAAGAGAATGTAGTCCATTTTTACCGATAAATACACAATTAAACAGACCCGAGGAGACGCTGTCAAAATTTATGACGTCATGGCTAGCTTGTACGGGAACTTGGAAGCGACGTCGCCACCCGTCTTTCGTTTATGCGTCTTTTTCGGCTTACCAAGCCTCATCTCACATTAAGAGTTGCTTTCTTGCTATTGTGAAATCGTCATTCACTAATGCAGCTCAACTTAATTTTATCTTTAGTTAATCTGGAAAGTACATGTACGGTATATGTGTCACGCATCAGTTCATTCAATAAAATGATAACCGTGACATAGCGAGATCGCTTCTCGACTGCTTTCTGCCAGATGCTGCCGGAGAGAGCTCCTTCGCTACCTGGGACGACATTCTAATTGCAGTTACCCAGCGGTAAGTGCTTGTGTTTATTGAAACTGTAACCGGCCTTCACATGGAGCTTGCATTTAAAACCTGTAAGTGATGATTTTATACATTTTGAATAGTTGCAAGCCTCCCGGCCTGCAACCTAACAAGGAAGCCTATGCTAAATAATATTGTTGCAGGGATGTTGGGAATATAGACAGACTGTATTTACAATATATATACAAGCCGAGTCAATGTGGTTAAGATGGCTGACCAGCAACAACACGCAGCAGCCAGCATCTCGAGATCTCCTTCTTCCTTTCTATTCTTTTATCCTTCCGTAACAATATGAAGCTTGTGAAAACTGCGCAGTCCATTTCGTTGCAGCGCCATAGCGCGGCACGTTTTGGGCATAGGAGCAGCAGCGCGGCGAGGTCGCTTTCGAACTTCGCGCGCGCAGTCCACAGCTTTCCCTCTCTTTCGTTCCTCCGAGGGCGCCGAACAGCAGCGGGACCGTAAAACACTTGCTGCTGACCGCCCCCGAACGGTCCAGGCGCTCATCCGATTGGTCTGTTTGGGTGGGAACCCGCGTTCCCTCTTTCCTGGCGGCACAGGTCGACTGAGGAGCGGCCACGCGGGGAGAAGCTCTCGGACAGCGAAACCGTGCGTACTGACTTCCGATTCTCCCGGTCACCCCTTTGGTTGGCCGGTCTTGCCGAAGGTTCTCGACCCGAAGCGGTTGCGTACCTATTCGTTGCTTCTGTTCTGAAGGCTACGTCAAAGAAGCGCGGCTCGCTTGATGTGCGCGCTCGTACTGCGCCGAGTCGCCTTCGGAGGCTACTCCGAGCTGAAGGAACCTTGCCCTGGTAGCACGGTCGTTGGGAGCCATCCTCCCGTATAGCGGCGTTACCGCGTTTTGAGATACTATCACCCTTGACTTGCGGGAGCCTCGACTCACGGGCCCCGCGCCGATACGAGTGTAACAGCTATCCTGAACGCCAAGGTGGTCGTATAATAAACGCCTTCCTTGTACTCTGGGCCTTCTCCTTGCGGCGCTCTGTTTCGTTCACAGAGGAGACCCTAACGAGCGTCCGCTTCGGGCACACGCTACACACGCGGCTGAGCTGATCGTCCCCCTGAGGGGCTCGGATCCTCGGACCCACGCGGTGGTCTCGGTGACTCGCGGCGGAGCACTGCTATAGACGGAGACCACAAAGTGGCGCCCAAGGTGGGGCGCCAATTTGTGGTCTCCTCGCTATGCTCACGGCGCGCACAATCTGATATCGCGCGCGCCGGACGACCACCGCGGGTTCGAGCACTCCGAGCCGCCGTGCGTGCAGAGCACCGCGTCTGCGCCTGCTCCGACCCTGCCCCGTGTGCCGACGCGCAGCTGCGCGCGTACACGTCTCGCCGGCTCCAGCTTAGGGGAAGGCGAGACCGCGCGCAGCAAGGGAGACCCTAGGAAAAGCTCTCCAGAAGCCACAAAGAACATTTATTAAGCTGGAACTCAATAAAAACACACGTTTTAACATCACGTCCGAATCTGAAGCTAATTAAGACACAAAACATGGCCAAATGGTCGGCGCACCGCGACAGAGAGAACAAAGAACAAAGAACCCAGAAGTAAGAGGCTGCCTATCATTCGGTCAGCGCCTGCCATCGCGTGCCCCACAGCAGAGAAAAAGGAAATAGAAAGAAACGACAGACGAACAGACGGGGGCACGATCGGAAGACGCTACCTCAGGACATCGAGACGACAAAAGAGTGCGCGCGCCCGCCGAAGCCGGGACCCCGACGAGCCGAAGTAACCATCGGCGGACAAAGGAGGCCGGCAGAGAGGAACACGTACGTACCTTCAGACGCTCCGACGTGGCCTCCACGGGCCCCGTCTTGCCCGCGCGAACCCGGAGTGCAGGCAAACAGGGCCCGAATCCCGCCAAAATGTCGGCCAATGGGGAAGGCCTGTTGACCTTCCCGTGGGCGGGATGACAGCACAGCGACAGTGTTTTATGACCCGATGCCACCCCGTCCAGGCAAGAAGGAGAGGCACACGGAGCCCCCGGCAACACAACGCAATGGCCCCACACAACCACCACGAGAGCCCGAGGCCCCACAAGCTACCAACCAACGAAAAGCAACTAAATTTGCAAGAGGCACGACCTTTCGTAATTGAACAAGGTACTAAAGATGCAAATTCTTTACTCTCTTTGCCTCCTTTCCTGACACAACAATTTCCGCCCTTTGGCTTCATGAAAATAACGCGTACAGCACGCAGGGGCCCACATTGACTGAAATGTTTGTATATCTCTCTTTTCCTGTTTTGTTACGCAGAGAAGATAATGAAGGATCCACTTCGTAGTTAGGCATTTCTCATGCAATAACTGCTGTGTCATGGTAACAGGAACGAAATCGAACGTACGCAGCAAAATTATGAATTCCTCACAGAAAATATAAGGAGAGCTCGCGCGTCCGCGTGAGTGCAACGCCTCCAGGATGTCACTTCTAACTTGACTCTTTTATTTTGCCTTCCTATATATTTTATTTACTATACAAGTCTCTGCAAGCTGGCCTGCGCAGCCTTTTTGAGATTGGCAGGCGCCAAAATAACGTTCGGTTGAAACTACGGAGCGCAGTTAAGCATGCAACCAGTAGGCGATTGCAGCTGCTCCAACTCATTCGCATCCATTATACCGAGTGTTCAAAATTAGGTTTTACGGTTTTCTTAAAATTAGGCAGTGGGAGACCTGCGAAGACCACCTGTGCAAATAAGTTATGTGGCCAGGGGGACACAAAGTTAGACGATAATTATCGCTGTCAGTAGCCGAATGAATTCAAATTCAATATTTAACTTTTTATTGACTGCAGTAGGTGCGTATGTTTTTATTGAAAAGTTAGACGCATGCAGTCGTGTTTCTACAGTTTCACTTAGAAGAATTCTTCTAGCGTGTCTGTGCTCCGAGATATCAGACTCCAAATTTTAACTGTCGTTCTCATGATTACGCATGCAAGAGAGTGAGCATCGGCGCAAAGCTCCTCCCTGATGTGACGCGGCTGTTGCGTGCGGCGTTCAATCTGACAGCAGGGCGGAGGCATAGGGAAAGACGATAGCCGTCCTCCTTCCCCTTTCAGCTGGCAAAATCAAGATATGACAGAGCGGTGTGTCGTTCAGTTCTTGCTCTTGATTTCAATAAAACTCACAATACATGGAAATTAGCAGTCACTTCATTTGCGTAGCCCAGGCAAGGACCATGCCCGTTCGTCTAGTCACCGTTACGCACGCGCACTGCCCTCCGGCTTCTCCGCTCGCGCCATTGTCTCGACATGGCAGCTGCCGCCACAGTTACAGACTGCGCGGTCACGTGTTGCGACAACGGTTCCGGTCTTCGATTTTTGATTTCGTCAGCCGAGAGGAGAAGGGGGACATTTAGTTAATTGGGCTGCTAACCGCGACAATTATTATCTCACTTTGTGCCCTCCTGGCGACATAACTTATTTGCACACGTGGCCCTCGCGTGCCTCCCAGTGCCTAACTTTAGGAAAACCACAAAGCTTAATTTCGAACACCCTGTACATCAATATATGTATACAATGGCTGCATAGTACCCGCCTTCACTCCCCACAAGCAAGACTCGCTTTCCTGCACAGCACATGCGGCTGACCCATGACGCAGTCACTTTATCTGTGAGCCGTTAATAACGTGTCGTAGCGCATTTTATGAACAAGTTCTTCGCAAATGCTAATTCTCGCATCGAAGCACGCCGAGGAGCGTTGGTAAACGAAAACAATGATCTGCGATGCGCGAGTCGATGAGCTATTGCAGGTGTGCTGCTGGCGGAGGTGAAAAGGGGAAACGTTTCCATCGCGTAGCCGTTACGAGCTTCGACGCATAGTACCAAGGCGGTGTAGTCGGCAGACGGCTCTGCTGTCCGCAGAGGGAGAACGGCAGACGCAAATGTTGAAGAAATGCCGCGTTCCTACTCTCGTGTTTAGGGACTTATATACGCACGGCATTTGAGTGGCGTGACAACGCCATAAGTACCGCCACCAAGTAGCCGTCTAACGTGACGAACTATCTACAACTTGCCTCTTAAGTGCCCGGCTACATGGCTCGTCTTTTGACACAGTGTTCGTAGCTGATTTTGCGATGTTTCCAGCCAAGATTTTAATACAATTTCCCTGGTAAACTTCACGAAATAGGTTTATAAGTGAGACCGACATATTATATGAGCAAGAAGGCATTTCTTTTTCTTGCGTAGAGGCATGCTGCAGTAAAAAGTTGCCGACCATATCCCATAATATGAAAAAAAAAACGGAGTTGCGATAAAGGTAACTTCAGTAATACGTCCTGTGTATCATTCAACGTGACCAATTAAAAAAAGTTAATTAGCAAATTTTAGTTCGTTAGCGAAATTATTGTTGAATAATCTTTCCCGCGGCTAATGTCCGCCTAGCAATGTAAGCCGATAATCAACAAAGCAGGGACGTGGATATGACAGTTTCCTTCAAAAAAGTGCTGCGCACTAAAAGAAAATCAAAACATCCATGCAGTCTAGGCCGATCACGTTCCTGCTCTGTATAGGAGGGCGACTTCCATGCGGCTAAATCCGTTTACAACACCGGGCTGACGCGGTAGTTTCCAAAGCGAACGAAAGCGGCAACGAATTTTCTCTTTAGGAAGTTGATGGTTCACCGGGGCTCACATTGCTGGCTACCTTGACAGCGCTTCATTAATGAGGGCTTATTTTCTTTCGCTGTCAGTTACATCATCATGCAAAAGTGTTCGCTGAAGAGTTACACTGACTTCCTTTATGGCGATCTTTAAATGAAGCCAGCGAACGACGAAAGAACTTGTTTAGAGGCACGTTACGAAATGGTCGCTGAATTGTCGACTTCGAAACCCTGAGTATAAATGCGTTCTCTGTGGGTCCATTCATCAATGAGAGTCTTGACCGCTGCTATATATGTATTTCGGAAAACATTTTATTTAGCCATATACAAAGTATACTGCTTCGCGGCTGTAGGTGTTCTGCCTGCTTGAGTCACTGCAGATCTGGACACGTTGCGTTGTTACCTAAGTTCAGGTTACTGGAGTGCCTCTGCGACTGGGGCAGGCGAAAGTGGCGCTCACGTCCCGGAGGCCGTGACAGGAGAAAGCGGCACGGATCGCAGTGGCGTTATACAGGGACCGTCATGCGTATGTGCGCAGAGAAGTAGCGCACCACCTGTTAATTTTTTTAAAAAGCATCGGCCTCTGACAGACACCGAATCATGCTTGCTTTTAAGGCGATTTTTTTTTTTGTCTGCCTCTTCTCCCCACTTTGCGGCGGCTGGCTGCTGTCTTGCAGGATGAACTGGTCCCGCAGATATCACAAACAGAGGTAGCCCGGGGCAACCCGGGGCATTATACATTCAGCGGATACTCGAGCTCCAACGCAAACAAAATGGGGCCGAAGTGGGTACAGTCTGCGGAAGAGATATCTGAAGAACCGTCGAGCGGAGCAAGAATGTGGTTTGGAATGCGAGAAACGTGGTTTAGAATGCGAATGCATGCTGGCTCGTAAACGGGAAGTGGAACACCGTCGAGTGGCGGCGATGAGCACCGAAACAAAAAATACATAAAGAAAAACGATGATATTTTTATTTAGCATAGCATCTCCTGGTTGGATCCTCTTTTCACACATCTGTCCTCTGCGTTCACGACAGCTAGAGAGAATCTAGCATGCTTTCCGAGGTACTCAAGTGTTTCTGCGACGACTGTCTCTAATTATTAAGTATAGGGGATTCGAGACACCATAATATTTTTTTGCAGGACAACATTCGCAACAAGAGTGGACGAAGGAAAACATCGCATTGTATGATGCGCCAGTATACTCATCTAAGATTCGAATTATCAAAGTTACACCTCTAATGTCAATTGGATGTTTGCTGGCAACCTCTTAAAAATCGACTTTTAAAACGTATAAAAAACTCTTAATGCACGTTGGCGCGAAGAATTTCGAGACGCATTTTCAGTGCGAAACCGACCGAGAAAAAAATGCGTGCGACGCTGGAAGAAGAGCAAGGAAGCCGTTGTGACGGGAAAGGCTCTTTTGTTGAAGACGGCTGCGGGTAGTCTTCAAGATAGGTCGATACGCACAAGCACGAAAAAAATAGAGAGCTTTTCCGCGCACATCCGGCCTACTTTAGTTCTCCTGCAGCGACCGGCTGACACAAGCAAAGCAGCGTCGCAATCAGGTCTAGACCACGCAAGCCTCGAGAAAAAGCAAGACCGAAGGATGCCGAATGTGCAGTGGGCCGGAAAATCAGGCGGACCGCCGGGCCTACTTCCTGCGCTGTCACCATATCCGACGTATGTCAGTTATGGCGACAACAAGCAGCTTATGCGGAGGCGTTATGGCACTGTCCTCGCCTCGAAGCGTACAGATTGCGCTAAAGAGTTCTGACTTGCAACGTTCCTCCACGGTGCCAGGCAGAGGTGACGACAGCGCTTCGAATTATTCTTCGAAAAGATTGATCTAAAAGAGACTACATAGCGTCCAGGTGCCGCGATAACTTAAAGCTTGCAGTTTCAAATTTATGGCCGAGTTGATTCGCACGTCAAGCGAACGTGGTGCTCCACAATGATATGATATAACACATTTTCTCGAGGCTACGTATTGCCATCATCTGAATGCTAAAGAGCCGTTGCCATCCCTCCGTATTATTTGCTACCGTGCTCGAAACTGAGTTTGCCTTGTCTGTCCGCCCAGCCCATCGTCCGTCCATTCCGTGACGCCGACGACGGCGGTTCTCTCCATCGACGTAATTTTGTGGTCGTCAGGCCGGCTTCTCATCCTCAGCTTCACCATCGCCATAGGGTGAAGAGAAAAGAAAAGATTTTCCATAACCACTGCCATGTGAAGTCCAACTCATGCCGCTGTAGCCATGTGCACTTAGACGCTGCGCGCGCTAACCACTGGGCTATCGCGCTTTTTTTTCTGATACAGGGAAGCACTTTCACAAAACGCAGCACAAGTCAGCAGTCAGGTGAAAAATCGAAGAGAAAAACAAAAACAAGTAAGAGCATCGATAGAGCCCTAGTTTATTCCTCGTACGCGAATTATCTGCTCCTGAAAGGTTCTTTTTTTGTTGTTGTTGTCCACGGTGTTTCAGCATTTACATAAGCCATTCTGGCCCTCCAGAGGCTCCGAAAGCCAAAATGAAAATTGAGGACGTACGGCAAGTGCATTTTCTCGCGTCAAAGTACCCCATACTGACTGGATTAATTTTGAAGTCGCTTTCCAACGTTTGCTGTAACATACAAACAAAAAATACAGAATTCCAACAATGAACGAGACAATGATCAATAGTCTCTGGCATTTCGGATAATCAGCCATTTGTGCCCTTGGGAACAACGATTTCCCAAGTCTTCTGCCACGTCTTAACAGAAAGCGTTGTGGTATGAATTAAGATCGAAGAAGAAAGTTTTAGTTCTCGGAGACGCACACTCTCTGATAACGCTACTAAAGGCATAATAGCAATTAAAGAATGACAATTCCCGAATGTAGCACCGGTTATACTGCCATGGAAAAACATACATCAATAACACCGCTAACAGGCTCTTTCAAGAACCCCAGGTGGTCGAAATTAATCCGTAATCATTCATCATAGTGTGCTTCATAATCATATCGTGGTTATTGCACGTAAAACTACAGAACGTAATTTTTTAAACATCCCTAAATGACATCTTGGAACTTCAGCTAAAACTTATTTTGTTATAGCGCAAGCTAGACAAGGACAACAGAAGGCACATCTGACACACACAGCGCTACTTTCAACAACAGATTTATTTCTCGTTGTCGTCGCTATATATACACCCTCGACCCGTCATACACCACGTGTAACATTTTTGGAAAGATAAACAAAAGATATAAACTGGGAACCACACGTAGGAAGTTTCTTGACTTACATATTCAAAGACATGTACACGTTCAACGCGAACAAAGATAATTCAGCTCTTTTGAAGATAATGAAATGGAAGGTTTACTGACGCATGCATCGCCGAATGTTGATATGTGTCTGGCTTCAATTATCAAGCGCGTCATTTCACACCTTCTTCTGAATTCTTCTGAATGATTATGACGACAATAAGCCTCAAACATGGCACGTACCCACAATGGAGGGTTCAACAAGAATCAGATGGCTGGTGGAAAACAATATCGAAGGCATCGATGTCGTCAGGGCCGACAAAAATGTCTCAACGGCAACTTCACACAACTTTTCTGTTTATAGTAGCTTACGCAATTCCCAGCCGCCAATCGCCCCATATATCAGCACTGCAAACAACAGTGATATAAGTATTTTTCTCTTTCTCTCAAATCTCGTTGTTGGTACAGCATCAGTTCGCTCGTGACATCTGTTTTGCTGTGAGAGAAGGATAATCTTCAGCCGGCAACTTCAAAGCGACTCGTCGAGCCTCAAAACCAAGAAGACAACACAGTAACTGCTTTATCAGCGGCTACTTAAACATTGATTTGCACAAGTATTGAATTTTAAAAATAAGGTCGTATCTCGTACCTGAACGACCTGTCGGCAGCGTGGAATTCGCAATGACTTGGAATGATTTGAAATGATTGTAGCTTGGTCGTTGCCCTCTCACATGCTAGAAATACAATATATTAGTGTTTTGTACAACTTCTCTCAACCTACTAGACTGACTAAAAGCCACGCTTGATTACACTCGAAAGAAAGGAACATAATGCTTCAAGAACGTCTGAATCAAATATTTTGAAATAATAAGTTGGACAGCCTCAAAAAAAACAATAATAAACAACATCATAAGCCTCTGGCCAAACAACTACGAACATAAGGTTCCAGAAATATATACACCTGGGCTAAAAGAAATTACGCAGAACCCATCGAACGATGACTGCCGACGGTAAGGCGATTAGCGTTCAAGAAATTTAGCAACACACGGTATTGCTGAAGTCACGTTTATTTAAAATCTGCAGTAGTCATCCTGAGGTTTCCGTTGCTTCGGGTTTATGCGACATACACTGCCTCCTCCATCGGCACACTTTGGTATCGTACTCGGTTGCCAATGTCCCCCATTAGCATGACGGCATGAGGAAGACTTTATGACGATGGCGCCGTGACAACGCAGGATTTACAAAGAAGGAACGATGTCGATAGAACGACAAAGGTGGTTTGACGACAATGGGATGACGCTTCTGAAGTGATGACGATGGTAAAATGACAGCGTGACGACGCCGCCATGACGAGTTGGATGACCAAGTTATCATTAAGACGATAAAGAAACCTCGTCGGCATGACAGCGATGGTATAAAAACGAATGCCTGGCAACGACGGCATGACAACGACGCAATGACGACAATGGCACGATATCAGTATGAGTTGAATGGGGTGACGGCTAGTGTACGACTGCGATGGCGTGACTGCGTTATACCAAAGTCTGTATGAAGACGATGACGTGGCGACGACGGCATGACGAATGTCGGATGACGAAGCTGGACTGGCGGCGATAGAGCGACCACGACGGCATCACGATGACGCTATGGCAACGGATGCATGACAGTGACTGACGATGACACAATGACGACGATGGCATAGCAACGGCGCCATAATCACGATCAAGTGGCAACAGGATGATTACGCTAGAATGACTGAGAAGGAATGACGTCGATAAAACGACGAAGGCAGCATGACGACGACGGCATGACGACAATGGTATTACGACAACTATGTGACGACGATGGCATGAAGACGACTGACGTGAGTGGCATGACGAAATTAGGACGACGACTACGGAACCACCACGACGACATCACTACGATGGTATGACAACGAGTACATGCCGACGACTGTCAGGCATCATAACAAAATCTGATTTGTTGATCTTTATTCAGTAGCAGAAAGGAAGGGGTGGACATTTGGTTATTCCGATTGGGTCAAGTCTCGATTCTGAACCTTTGCTCAAAAGACGGGACTGTTCCACTAATTTAGGGAGAGTTGCCAACCCTATTGTCGGCGTGGCTCAGCGCACACGCGGCCCACGTGGCGTATCTTGGAGGTAATATGCGGCGGGTGCAAACGCTTGGTGAACCGAGATGGCTCGCCGGTCCATGCATGCTTTCCTCTCGCGCGCCTAGCGTTGGACGTCGCGTAATCTCACGTTTCGGAGAGGCGTTGAAGTGAGAGACAGCACGAACCGTTCGCTCCCCTCACTCCAAGAAAAGTTTACACCCTTTGGAGTGCCCCTTCTGCCACACAACGATAATCGTCATCTGCCTTGATGCGTTTCCTTTCTTTAACGCTGCGAACCTGGTACTTTCCATGAAGGAACGGCATGCGCGTTATCAGCATGATAACATTCCCGTTAAGAAAGTAGCGGGCGCGGCGTTTTCAAGAAAGGAAACGCATCACGGCAGATGACGATTATCGTTGTGTGGCAGAAGGGGCACGCCAAAGGGTGTAAATTTCTCTTAGAGTGCTCTGTTTGCGCTCTTCATCACATTGTGACAGCGAGTGTTCGCGATCATCTGGCGATATCTCTTCATGTTTGCCTGTTTGCACGTGACACGATGCTTGTTTGTTTAATCAGTAAGCGAATTTTCACTGCAGTTTGAACGGCGGGTAAAACTACAAACCATACTTCGTATGGCAGTTCAATACTTTGCTATCGCCACCAATGCATCACGCTTCGGGCGAAACAACGACATTTTAGCTAAACACTTTCTTTCTGTATTATTGCACAGTTATAATTATCATTTAAATATTAGTTCAATATTTTATTTTTCTCGAACCCTTAAATTACATTATTCTTTGTCCCACCTTATTCTTTGTCCACCTTATTCCCTCCCGCTGTCCAGTACTATATAAACGCTACAGAAGGGAATGGATTTGGGCAGACAGGACAAGCGCTTGTCCTGACTCGACTTGTCCCTTGTCCTTACTACGCTATGTTACTTGCATTGCTATATAAACGCTGGCTTCTTGGCCATTCCTCCGTGTCAATGGTGAGGGCACTTTTTGAGGAACCCTCAAGCAAACGAAATCTAGATGGCGGTCTTCTATGCGGGAGAAGGCTGCTGTAGCAGAAAGTGAGTTCAGAGCCGAAGAAATCGCTAGGATTCTGTTGTTTTATTCGTGATTAGCACTATTTTTTATCAGTTGTGAGTGATGATGACGATGATGATCTACTCTACACAATATAAGCAGCATATTGTGTATTGCACTTCAGTCCTCAAAAAAGGAGGAGTAATTAATTGCGTCTTTTATACGTCCCATTAATGTATCGAGTATGGCTCGATACATTAATGGAACGCCAAATAAATAAATACGCCCCCATAACCAGGAGTTCTGGACATCATCCCCCTTGTCCCTGGGGGCCGTATGCCGAAAAAAATGTGCGTTTTCAATGCCGAAGCATCCTTATCACAGAGGATATTATTAAAGATGTTCGGAGCAAATAGACACACCCTACCCCACATCGCACATAAGTGGTACTATTTTTCGCTGTTGAAAATTCGTTCGAAATTGGACATGCGCACTGTGAAGTATGGCAGTCTATGAAAACCGTCGAAATTTGGCGGCTGTGCGGTAAAATACGCTTCGCGAAGAAACCATGGAGTTGATCGGACCATTCCAAAGGTTTTGCGAAACCGAAGGACTCCGATTTAAGCTTGTTGTAACATCGTATCTTCTAACAACCCGAATGTTGTACTAAAATTCAGATTCTGCCTTATAAAACCTCACTTCATCACGTTGTAAAACACGAAATGATAGTAATACATATAAGCCTGTTGGTGAGCGAGTCCATAGTTCGAACAGAGATGAAGCTTGTTGGCAAGTTGAAGTTGAGCACCCTGTTTCGTTACCGGGACTGTCAATGCCTCTTCTTTTTTTCTTCTTAACTCGGCTTAGGTTAGTTATCGGCTGTAAATAGTGCTCCACTGACTGCTTACGTCATCGCGAAAATTTTGAATAGTACAGCTTACAAGGTGCCGCGTTGTGCTGGAGCGGCCAAACTTCACTGCAAGTCCCTAATTCCTGCTAATGTATAGAATGCTGTTGTCTTCAGTTGCACACCGGCTAGCATTATGGCTTTTATAGCTCTGTCTTAATTTTCGACTCAAATGCGTAGCATTTACAAAACATTCTGATGTATTTTTAACAATTTTAGTTTTTCCCGCATTAAGTCAACATAAGAAATAGTTAGCCTATTAAAAATATTTATTAACTGACCGATATAATTAAGAGCCACCTAGTCCAAAACAAGAGTTCGATTCTCATGCACGTCTTTGCAAGTTAAATTTGCAGATACTTCTTTTGCAGCAGAGGAGGAGGAAATAAAGAGAAAAGGCAAGGTTGTTAACCATAAATGCGTCTGGTCGGATACCCTACTCTGGGGGACGGGAGAGAGGGAATAGAAAGATGAGATAGAGGAAGGGTATTGGGAGGAAAGCTGCGGTGAGCTCGCGCACTCACACGGAGGGCCTGAGTGAGTCAAAGGCGTTCACATAGGCCAGTCGCCCTCAAGAAAGACAACAGCGACTTCTTTTGCAAATTTGTAAAGAAGTGCACGGAAAGAAATTTCCATTCACTTTGCAAATGAAATCAACAAATATTTTCCGAATTCCAAAGCTTTTCGTTCGTAAGTGCTCTTTGCCGTTGGGGGTACGCCAGCGCTAAAAACATATGCAGTATCAGAGTTTGATAAAACGTTTTCTTACAAATATTTATAGCGTAAGATCTTTTTGTGAACAAGGGCCCTGGTTATAAGAACCAAGTACGCTGACAGAAGACCTAGAAAAATACGGTTTACGTGATGTGCTTAATTGTCAGCATATCAATGCTACAGGTACGCATCATCCCATTATACCAGATAATTTTGGCGAGCTCCTTCGACAGAATCAAGGTTCCGCTTTCCGTTAACTTTTTATCAGTATAGTGCGCCTGTAAGCTTCTACCTGAGATCTAATAGGTGAATTCCCTTTCAGTTCATAGTGTCTGGTGCAGCGCATTACTTCTCGTATAAGACCCGCCGTGGTTGCTCAGTGGCTATGGTGTTAGGCTACTCAGCACAAGGTCGCGGGATCGAATCCCGGCCACGGCGGCCGCATTTCAATGGGGGCGAAATGCGAAAGCACCCGTGTATTTAGATTTAGGTGCACCTTAAAGAACCCCAGGTGGTCGAAATTTCTGGAGCCCTCCACTACGGCGTGCCTCATAATCAGAAAGTGGTTTTGGCACGTAAAACCCCATAATTAATTTTTTTAACTGTAGTATAAGTATAGGCTCGGTCTTTTCGATTTTCATGACGCTTTCACAAGCTCTTGTTTGGGCACGTGATGGCGTGTTAGCGAATACAGAAATTGTGCTCAAAGCGTTAGGGCCAAACAATAAAATCTTCCTTACCTCAGTAAGGAAGCCTTCATTGCGGTGAGGCCACCTTATGTCATTCTGAAGGCTTCCTTACTGAGGGGCCCTCGGTGAAGGCTTCCTTGGTGCTTCCTCAGCGTAAGGTAGCTCCGAAGCTACCTTCATGCGTTCTTACACCGCTCCTGGCCCTGGACAAGCACTTCACCTCACCGCATAGCCACGTGACGTTTCCTTGCGCATGCGCACTGTCGTCCACCTGCGGAGAAGCGCGAGCACAATACGTCTTGCCAGGCATGTTCGTTTCAGTCACGCGTGCGGCATGAAAGCGTTGCTAGGCGTTGCTGCCAGCGTTGCTGGAGCACATCAAGTTTTGCACTGTAATATGGTACTTCTTTTTACGTTTAGTGAACAAAACCAGAAAAAAACACCCACACATCTCTATATTAGCTCTTCAATTTAAAAATTGTGTAACGATACAACATTTTTTTATTGAATAATGGTGTTCGCGTAAAGCTTTTAAGAGATCATCTCGAACCCAGGCATGCGATAACCGCTCCGTACGTGAGGACGGGCGAAGGGAGCTTTTCAGAGTACGCTTGCTTCCTCCATCGGTCCTTCGCTGTAAGGAGGCCTCACGTAAGGTTCGGAAGCGCTCGAAGGAAAGGAACGTTTCATTGTTTGGGCCTTAGTGACAAAAGCGTAGCCGCATACTGTAAGCATGACTGGTGGTACCATGACCCGCGCTTACTAACGGTAGTTGTTTTACATCTTGTGTGTGTGCTTATGTGTGCATGAAGCTCTATGCCGTATTTTCGGTGAACAAGAGATCATCTGGGCGGAAATGCGGCTTGAGTCTAGTTTTTGTTCATTTTTCGTAAGTTTTTAACGATGCATAGGTTCTAAATAAATATTCACAGATAGCGCACTTAAGGCTGACGTCTGTGTTGTTAGTGCCGTGCTGTTGATGTGGTGCGTTTGGAAACATTTTAGCGTTTTTTACTAGCGTTTTCTTTTTTTGCCTTCTTTTGCTGCTGGCTTTTGTGTGGGATTGACCTCAAGTGCAGTTACGTAATGTTTATTTGTTCGCTTTGCGGCCGTACAGTTTCTCTTACTGTCAGCGCTGGTATCACACTATCAACGCTGAAGGTAAGAGAAAGTGATCGATCTACAGACAGCCATTTGCAAATAAAGCTGATCTATATCTCTTAACGCCAAGTTCAATGCAGCAGCTAGAACAATTTCTCCCGACATTCCCATCATAACCCAACCCACGAACAAACTAACATACGCAGCCACGCACAATGTTTACTCACGCAGAGTGCGCTGTGTCACAGCATATCAAGAGGCAGGGATCAAGAAAACAACGCACTGTCGTAAACGAACGCTTCGAGTGAAAGTGGGACGACGGCAAACAGAGAGGTAGAAATAGGAGGTGAGTGTGAAGGATACTGGCAGCTTCCTGCTGCGTCGTGTCGACAGTACTGGCCTAGCCTGCGCGTATGCCTCACACCCGTTGCCACGAAACAAGCTCAGTGCGAAGCCTGCCACGTCCAAGCACATGCAATCTTTCAGGTAACTCGTACGGATATATCTTGCGCCTTTACAGCAATCCTCTTATGCTGATCCGTGTTCCGGGGATTTTAGTTATATTAAGCTTTGAACACGCCAGCGCTAAGTCTTTGCACGCTCCGCGTATGCGTGCGCGCGTGTGTGTGTAGCACCTAAAAGGGATGGCCGTGGGAGAATCGCTGCGTACTTTCCTCCGGCTTTAAAACTTGCAAAACCTGCCTGTTGCTTTTTTTTAATGCTCGGGCGCCCTTCGATCGAAGGTTTTGGAAAGCGCAACGCCGGCGACCTTGTTTTCTTATTCATAAACTGAGCCGCTGTTTCGACCGTGAAACTCATTCCCTCTGGCGCAAGGCTGGCAAAAACAGCGGGTCCGCCGCTGCCGACGACGCACAATGCGCCTCGCTAAGTTTCAATATTCGCCCACAGCGTGAACTCAGCGCTGCTGGAATACTGCATTCGTCCTGTCGCCGTAGCGCGCATCCGTCCCCATGGGAGCCTACCTCGAATTCGCCTGAGAACTACAACGTCTGGAAGGTATAATCAACGAGACGCTTGGTTCCTGGGAAGGAGTTCCTCCATCCCAAAAACGTGGTAGTGGCAAACAACTAAATTTAAGACATATATTAAGCGTACTGAAGCGCCTTGCATTGCACATCGAACTTGACGAAAACAAAACAGGGCATCCGCTTTCGACACTTAACATAGAATTCATCTGATTGACAGTGTGAAGGGTGATAGCAAAGAAATATAATTTAAGACGCATTTCACAATGCGTGTCATCCTTATGAGTGGTTGATACAATGACTGTCGCTGTCCGTGCGAGATTCTTTTCCCGGGTATCTGACAAATGATCGCCTGTACACGCAGCTCGCGCAGTGGTACGTGATTACCTACAACTATCGTAAAGTACTAAGTGCGCCATCCGCAGAAAACACGCTACAGAAGTGGCAAATATGTTTGCTGCGTATCGTGGACCAACTCAGTTTTGTGTTCTGATTGCGACTGGTGTCTTGTTCAAAAACGCGGGTGTACTGCTAGTGATTGTATCAACGATAAATGTAAATGGCGGGCAGTCACGAAAAGCATGGTTAATATGCTGCGTTGGCGAAAGGTTCAACAGGACAACCTGTTGTTGGGCAAGTTGCATAAACGTTGCTCGAACATTAGCAATACTCAAACTCTGAACTTCAAATAGGAATACACCACTACCACGAGCGCTCACACATAGTCACCAACGTCACTTTCTCGGTGAACTTAACGTAAGCATTTTTCTTCATTATATTAATTTAATTCTGGGGTTTTGCGAACCATCACCACAATCTGGGTATCGGGCACGCCGTAGCGGAGGACTTCGGATTAATTTTGACCACCTGGACTTCCTTAACAAGCACCCAGCGCTCGGTACACGAGCGCTGGGTGCTTCCGACCCCGTGGGAATGCGGCCGCCGCGGCCGGGATCGACCCCACGACATCGTTCTCATCAGCGCAATGCCAAAGCCGCTAAGCTACCGCGGTGGGACATTTTTGTTCATTCGCTCCTTGTGCTGGTAAGGAATACTTAATAAATGCTGATCATCTACAGTAAGGCGACGGTGTCCTTTCATAGCCGAATTTGGTGATGATTCCTGACAGAAAATTCATCCCGCTCGTACCTCCTTTTTCTGCAAGCATCCTTTATTCTTTCTTATTCGAAGTATCGAAGCCAGAAAGTCTTAAGTTTTGCATACGCGGATCTTTTCAGTGAACTCATTTGGCTACGTGCAGTTTGCTCGCCAGCACCACTAACAGATCATGTCAACAAGGTACCGCTATGTTCATCGAAGCCCTATCTCATATTACCTTACTGGGTATGGTTGCCGGAAGACCGAATGTGTCTGTAATAGACTACCTAGCGTGTCAGCAGGTACAAAAAGAAAGTGTAAGGAAACGAGCGTAAACATCTTTGCCTCGGGGACAGAACGGAAGCAAATTTTGTTTATAGCGTTTCAATTGACTAGGAGTTTAAAAGTGACTCTCGTTGTTTATACAAGGGAGTGCTTCTAAACATAGCTGCCCATGAAAATACTTTTTATTTTTCACCTCATGCTTACTTACGATAGAAAGGATACGCGTGCAATCAGCATTCCATCCAACGCCCAGTATACTGAAGTGTTCTGCAATAATCTAAGATACAGTTTAAATCAACTTCTTAAGCATGATGGATAAACCTTCGCATCAGGGCCCGTATTATGAAAAACGTCTTACGCAAGAATTGTTCGTAAGAGAAAATTTCAGCCAATCCTGAAGCTTTAATATATTATTTGCGAAAGCGGCCAATCCTAAGGAGCCTTACGAACAAGAAGCTCCGTGAATGCGGACCCACGTCTTTCAAATTATGCCCCTTACACATATAGTCGAAGTGCCCCTTTCCATAATATACTGAAACCAATGGAAGCCAATCGTTTCGACATTCCCCTTTCACAAGAAGGCGTTGATTCGCAAACAAAATCAATACCAACATCAGTACGGCATTCTTCTAATTGATTTCTGTGAATAATCTTCAGGGCCGTTTCGTTTCTTTAGGCGGTCTATTTGTGACATAAAGATGTCAAAAATCTTCGAAATATTTAAAAATTCTGGTATGTGCCGAGGATATAACGCCGCAGACGTGGGCGAAAAAAAAAAGGAAATGGAAAAAGTACCTAAAAAGGACGGGTAGATCTACCATTTCCTAGCATTCGAAAGCTGAACGCTGAAACGGCACTTTCGCTTCGCTCTTCTTCCGAGTCAACAAAAAACATCTGTAATTGACTGCTTTCACCAGCTCTTCATGATCGTTACGAGTGCCCTCTCATCTTCCGCAAACATATTGCGGAAACAAAGGACTCGGCAAGTCGTCAGCTGCGCGGTGTGAGGAACGCGGAGTACAGCCCCGGATAACTAGTTTGTGCTCCAATAACGCAGCCGGGAAGCGGATGGCGCGCCGAGCTCGAGGGAGGCAGGGGTGGTGTGGCGCCGCGTGGCGGTTTTATGGCCACATATATTCTGGCGCTAGGCGAGCCCCCTTCATTTCCATCCGCCACGCGCGCCAGCGCTTCCCACAACCAGAGTCGCCTCTTGCCTCCGAAAGAGGTGCCCCGGTTGTCATGAGCAATTCTAGCGGAGGACCCGTTTTAATCGAGAATAATGGGAGGCGAAGTCGGAAAGACGGCGTCTTTCCATTCGCTTCACGCGCATACCGTCGCTTTTCTTCCGTGCCAACTGCTATCCCACAGATGTCCCCCAGAATCGCTCCCTCCAAAGGCCGTTGTCGCCCGAATTTCTCGAAGAGCCATTATTCCGCGAACGCCACCAGCGAGTCCACCGCCTCGTTGTCAACTCACCGCGTGGGCGCCGCTGTCGACTCGAATAAAGTGCGCGCGCCGCCGACGTGACAACGCCGCGACTGCAAGCGTCGCGGCAGCCGCCTTTTTACTGTCCCGCCCCAAGGTTAGCCGGTCCGCGAGGCAGCGCATTTGTGCGAAGACGAGGAGAAATATTTACTGCACCGGAAGACGGGTATGTTGGCGCTGGCGATAAGGCGCTGTCCCTGCGTTATTTTCGAGCCGCACATTGCACGCATGGTCCCAAATATATCGATGAGCATGCCACCACTCCTTAATTCATAATTCCCATGCAAGAACTACGATCCTTCATACTTCAGAAATCGTAGACGTTAAGGATTTTGTTTTATTGAACACGCCATCACACCATCCAAATTCTCACCAGTAGACATAATACATTGGATTCAAATTTCGGCACCACTCTTGGCGCAGACTCTATTCATTTCCGAATTTTCAGTAAACTTTCAGTAAAATTACGGTGAAAGGGTGGATTTTCCAAACTAATCCTTCTAATACCAATCGAGCAATCATTTGGTGGTCACTGGGCACAAGATAACGCACACAATCAATGTTTTCATCTTCACACGAGGCGGAAGGGCGCCCCGATCTTGCATCGTCCTTGGGGCCGTAACGGCCTTCCCGAAAACTCTTGAACCACTTGATCACTCTTGTTTCTTTTAGGGCATTCTTTCCATAGGCTTTTCGCAACGTTTTATGAATCTCTGCACCATTCTTGGCCAATTTACCAAGAAACTTGATATAAATCCGTCAGTTGTTCCTTCGGTTCGTCGATCTCCACTTCGACAAAGACTAAAAATGGGTCGCACAAAAAGTGCACGCATTAAACTCTACCTTGCCATAGAGCAATCCGACTCGTGCTAGAGGTCAACTGGGTCCTTTCGAGTGGAGAGAGTGGCGCAGCTACACCTTCTCGCACTTTTTTCCTGACTCACTGCATGAACTTTTGGCAGAGACCTCATTTATATTGTGGGAAGTATTCATAAGTGTCATATATATATACATATATATATATATATATATATATATATATATATATATATATATATATATATATATATATATATATATATATATATTGTTACGTAGGAAGACGCAGACGAAAAGCTATGTACAAATATATTTACAAGGAAAATACGCTGCGCTTGGCCAAGAGGCAACAGCCCGCGCTAGCTTCTAATCGTCGTCGTCGTGTTCACACTGCTGGCCTTTCGTGATCGCGCATATTGTGCCGTAGCACTACCCCCGGCTGCAAAAGCGCCGTCCCGGAGCGACTAAAGATCGGACTCGGAAGCAGTGTAGTAGGCCTTGAGCCTACTGACGTGTACGACATCACTAGATGCCACAGGAGAGGACGAGGGTGAGGCCACAGGAGCAATTTCGTAAGTCACAGGCGTCACCTGGCGCAGCACGCGGTAGGGCCCTGTGTATCGCGAAAGGAGCTTCTCTGAAAGTCCGACGTGACGAGAGGGCGACCACAGGAGCACGAGCGCACCAGGTGAAAACTGTACGTCACGATGGCGGGCGTTGTACTGACACTGCTGGGTGGTCTGTGAGGCCGTCAGTCGAGCACGGGCAAGCTGGCGTGCATGGTCAGCGAGGGCGATGGCGTCGCGCGCATACTCGCTTGTTGAGACCGCAGCAGGAGGAAGTGCCGTGTCTAGGGGCAAGGTAGGTTCGCGACCGTACAGTAGATAAAAGGGAGAAAATCCGGCGGTGTCGTGCCGGGAAGAATTGTACGCAAATGTTACGTAAGGAAGGGCAATGTCCCAGTCGTGGTGGTCCTTGGAAACGTACTTGGCCAGCATATCGGTAAGAGTACGGTTTAACCGCTCTGTCAGGCCATTGGTTTGAGGATGGTATGAAGTAGTCAGTTTGTGTTGAATGGAGCAGGAACGCACAATGTCAGCGATAACTTTCGAGAGGAAGTTTCGACCACGGTCGGTAAGCAGCTGTCGCGGGGCGCCATGAAGCAAGATAATGTCACGCAAGAGAAAGTCCGCGACGTCAGTGGCGCAGCTGGTAGGGAGAGCCCGAGTGATAGCGTATCGGGTGGCGTAATCAGTCGCGACGGCTACCCATTTGTTCCCAGAAGATGACGTGCGAAAGGGACCGAGCAGGTCTAATCCAACACGAAAGAACGGTTCCACAGGGACGGTGATCGGCTGGAGATGACCGGCAGGTAGCACCTGAGGTGTCTTCCGACGCTGGCAGGGATCACAGGCAGCAACATAGCGTCGAACGGAGCGAGCGAGACCAGGCCAATAGAAGCGGCGGCGGACGCGGTCGTACGTGCGGGTTACCCCAAGATGTCCTGAAGTGGGTGCGTCATGCATCTCAAAGAGCACAGTCTGTCGTAGCTGTTTTGGCACGACAAGAAGAAGGTCAGAGCCGTCAGGGAGGAAGTTCCTTCGATACAGAATGCCACCCTGGAGGACATATCGGCGAACGGATGCGTCGGTAGGTGTAGAGCGCAGACGCTCGATAAGTGCTCGCAGCGATAGGTCTCGGTACTGCTCATCGGCGATGTTACCGAAGGCAGAGACAGAGAAAATGCCGTTGGCGCTACTACTGTCGGCGTCGTCAGGCTCGTCGACCGGGTAGCGAGACAGGCAGTCAGCGTCCTTGTGTAGTCGGCCAGATTTATGGGTGACAGTATACGAATATTCTTGGAGGCGTAAGGCCCAGCGACCAAGTCTTCCTGTAGGATCTTTCAGTGAGCATAACCAGCAAAGCGCGTGATGGTCTGTGACAACGGAAAAGGATCGGCCATATAAGTATGGGCGGAATTTCGCAACCGCCCAAACTAGGGCCAGACACTCACGCTCAGTGATGGAATAGTTGCGCTCCGCGGGTGAGAGGAGCCTACTGGCGTAAGCGATAACACGGTCGTGGCCACGCTGGCGTTGTGCCAGTACTGCTCCAATTCCGTGACCGCTGGCATCAGTACGGACTTCGGTAGGCGCAGAAGGATCGAAATGGGCCAAAACGGGAGGCGTTGTGAGAATGTCGATTAGATGAGAGAATGCAGAGGCCTCGTTATCGCCCCACTGGAAAGGAGCGTCTTTTTTCAAAAGGTCGGTTAGTGGTCGTGCTATGGCGGCGAAATTTCTCACGAAACGGCGGAAGTACGAACAAAGGCCGATGAAGCTGCGCACATCCTTGACACACTTCGGAACAGGGAAGTGCGTAACAGCATGGATCTTGCCTGGGTCCGGTTGCACTCCGTTCGCGTCAACGAGATGTCCAAGGACGGTAATCTGGCGACGGCCGAATTGGCACTTCGATGCGTTGAGTTGCAGACCGGCTCGCCGAAAAACGTCCAGGACTGCTGAGAGGCGCTCGAGGTGCGTAGCGAACGTTGGGGAGAATACGATAACGTCGTCCAAGTAGCACAGGCACGTGGACCATTTGAAACCGTGAAGAAGGGAGTCCATCATGCGTTCAAAAGTGGCAGGGGCGTTACATAGACCGAACGGCATCACTTTGAATTGATAAAGACCGTCGGGTGTGACAAAAGCAGTCTTCTCGCGGTCGAGATCGTCCACGGCAATCTGTCAGTAGCCGGAGCGAAGGTCAATAGAAGAGAAATAGCGAGCACCGTGGAGGCAGTCAAGGGCGTCATCAATCCGAGGTAGGGGATACACGTCCTTTTTGGTAACCCTGTTAAGGTGCCGATAATCCACGCAAAAGCGCCATGAGCCATCCTTCTTTTTGACCAGTACTACAGGTGACGCCCATGGACTATATGATGGTTCAATAATGTTCTTGGCAAGCATTTTGCGAACTTCTGCGTGAATAACTTGACGCTCAGCTGGTGACACTCGATACGGGCGGCGATGAATAGGAGGGGCATCGCCGGTATTAATGCGATGTTTGACAGCTGTAGTTTGGGCTAAAGGACGATCGTTAAAGTCAAAAATATCGTGGTAGGAAAACAGAACGCGGTAGAGTTCACGAGCGTGCTCGGAGGGCAAGTCGGGGGCAATCATTTTCCGTAAGTCAGCGATGGTACAATTTGCCGACTGCGATGGTAGAGGAGTATCGGATGAAGTGTCGTCTACTGCAATGGATGCTACTGAGTGATCCTCGAATGAACAAAGCTGGGCCAAAGACATCCCACGTGGCAGCACTTGTGTCGTCAAGCCAAAGTTGACCACTGGCAGGCAGACGCAATTCGCCGTAATAGATAAAACTGTATGGGGTACTGTGATCCCATGTGTAAGGAGGACGTCTTGCATAGGAGCCGCGATGTAGTGACCGTCGGGGACTGGTGGGGATGACACTAGGTCAACGTAGGTCAGTGCCGAAGGTGGCAAGCGAACGAAGTCGGCGGAACTGAGGCGACTGGGGTGTGGTTCAGCAGGATCCAGAACAGGCAGGTCAAGGCGGAGAGTACTGGCGGAACAATCGATGAGAGCAGAATGTGCGGAAAGGAAGTCTAAGCCGAGGATGATGTCGTGGGGACAGTGGGCGATGACTGTGAATAGCACGATTGTTGAGCGATCGGCGAAGGAGACGCGGGCGGTACACATACCAATTACGGGGGCTGTTCCGCCATCGGCGACACGGACAACAGGCGTCGTGGCGGGCGTGATAATTTTCTTGAGCCGGTTACGAAGGTCAGCGCTCATTACGGACAAATGCGCCCCAGTGTCTATGAGAGCAGACACAGAAACACCGTCGACTTGCACGTCAAGAAGGTTCAGATGAGTGGGCAAAGTCAGTAGAGGATTTGGCGGCGTAGGGAGCAATGCAGCGTCACCTCGAGGCGCTGCATCGTCTAGTTTTCCGGCTGGGAGCGGCGTTCGAAGGGAGTCGGCGAATAGGAGCGACGGGGCTGGGGAGAGCGAGATTGTCGTCGTTGGGGCGAAGGCGAACGAGAATAGGGGCGGTTCGTTGCAGGAGAATCAGTGGCGGCATTATCGGAGCGTGCGGCATAGGGACGAGAAGGGCCACCTGAGGGGCGAGAGTAGGCAGTATAAGTAGGCCGGCTCGGGGAGCTCCAGCGACTACGACAGTGCCGAGAAATGTGCCCGATTCGATGGCAGTGGAAACAAATAGGCTTGTCGTCAGCAGTGCGCCATTCAGATGGGTTGCGGAAACGTGGTGGGTAAGAAGATGCGGGACGGGGCGAAATCGAAGAAGCCGGGCGGGTATTAGGGCGATGGGCCGAGCAGATGGTGTGAAGACCCATGTTTTCAAACTCCTGGCGGACAACTGCCTGGATCAGTGAGACCGTGACTGCAGATGTGTTGGTGGGACTGGAGTCGAAGGCAGCCGGATAGGCGGCCTCGATCTCACGCCGGACGATCCTGGTAACATCGGCAGTGTTGTTGGGACGAGGAGCGTCGGCACAGGAAGATGTCGCTGGGGTGTTGGGCAGACGGGCAAACTGCTGGTCAATACGTCGGCTTTTGGCGAGTTCCAGGCGGCGGCACTCTCTTATAACAGCATCCACCGTGGCTACGTTGTTGCAAACGAGCAAGTTGAAGGCGTCATCGGCAATGCCTTTGAGGATGTGGGAAACCTTGTCTGACTTCATGTGGGTGTCAACTTTGCGGCACAGAGCCAAGACGTCCTGAATGTACGTGACATAGGGCTCTGTTGACGTCTGCACACGGCCGGAAAGCGCCTTCTGCGCGGCAAGTTGTTGACCGTAGGGGTTGCCGAACAAGTCTCGAAGCTGTGTCTTAAGTGAATCCCAACTGGTGAGCTCATCTTCGTGCGTGCGATACCAAACTCGAGGTGTGCCACCGAGGTAAAAGACTACGTTGGCGAGCATAATAGTAGGGTCCCACCGGTTATTGCGGCTGACGTGTTCATACAGGCTGATCCAGTCATCGACGTCTTCCCCATCTTGGCCCGAGAATACGCCAGGATCACGGGGAGCGGGGAGAGTGATGTAGGTCGTCGAAGTGGCAGCAGGTGTCGGAGCCGGCGGAGTCGGGTTGTCGTCGCCGGGAGCCATGAAGGAAGGCTCGACGTACCGTCCACTGCGAAGCTCCGTGACGAGGTACAGGGAACGTCCACCTCCACCAGATATGTTACGTAGGAAGACGCAGACGAAAAGCTATGTACAAATATATTTACAAGGAAAATACGCTGCGCTTGGCCAAGAGGCAACAGCCCGCGCTAGCTTCTAATCGTCGTCGTCGTCTTCACACTGCTGGCCTTTCGTGATCGCGCATATTGTGCCGTAGCAATATATATATATATATACTGCCGCCTGGTGTTTTGAGCCAGCTAACGGTCAACATTGCGTGCCCAGCAAAAACGGCGAAGAAGACGACGAAGTGAACGATCCTGCGCCAGCTGCAGAACCGTCCCCAAGTGTCTTGGCTGCTGGTACAGTTCCTTACTCTTGCCTTAGCGCGTGACAAACTAGTGGAGGTGCTGGGTAATCTAATCTATGCACCAAACCCCTCCGAGCAGCGGGAGCTCCACCCTGGTACCGGTGGTTACGTCTCTACACCGCGCCTGCAGAAGGATTCGTGGACAAGCCCCTGAGTTTAGACTCCTCCCAGAGAAAATGGCAGCTCCGGCCACCCCAACCGGTATGGAAGGCATAACGGCGATTCATTGTACGCTACTCAATCCGCAAGCGCCGAATTCTTTCCATGGCGCCATACATGAGGATGTTGAAAATTGGCTGGTGCACTACGAACGTGTTGCCGCGTTCAACAAGTGGGATGACGCAGACAAACTGAAAAACGTATATTTCAGCCTTAACGAAGGCGCACGTGTTTGGTATGAGAACCGTGCAGATGCCCTAACTTCATGGGCGAATTCAAACGCCGGATTCTTGAGACGTATGCGAACCTTGATCGCCGAGAGCTAGCTGAGCGTGATCTCCAGTCCCGTATACAAATGCCGAACGAAGGTGTCGCAATGTATGTCGAGGACATGACCCGTCTCTTTCGACGAGCCGACCCCAGAATGTCGGAAGAAAAGAACGTGCGGTACCTGATGCGCGGGGTGAAAGAGCAGCCGTTCGGCGGTCTCGTGCGCAGTCCTCCCAAGACTGTGTCAGAATTTCTTTCCGAGGCCGTCACCATGGAATAGACTCTTCGGCAGCGGGCACCATCATACGAACGCCAAGTGAACGCTGCCTCACCTACGGACTACTTCCGAGCTCTCGGGGGTCACGTGGAGAGCTCATTCGTTCCGTAACCCGCGAAGAACTCCAGAAACTGTCCGTACCCTCACAGCCGACGCTCAGCTCTTTGTCCAGCGTTCTCCGTGACGAAGTCCAGCATGCGCTAAGAGAACCACCCTTCAACACAGAAGCTCGACCGCTAAGAACTGACAGCGCCCTTATGTGATATTCGCAAGCTTTGAGGCAACCTGCCCCACCTCCCTCCCCGCTTCGCACCGCGTGCCCGGCCATGCTACAGCCTGTCCAAGCTGCCTCGTTACCAGGACCCCCGACAGGCCCCGAGGAAATAAGACATTTTGGCGGGCACCTGATCGCCATCCCCTTTGCTTTCACTGTGGCAAAGCTGGGCATGTCTACCGACAGTGCTCCTATCGAGAGCTCGGACCACGCGGATTCTCAGCAAACTCGCCGCGGGCTAGGTTCGACCAGCGTCCTCCTGAAATTGAAGAATACGCTGCCCAGCAGTGCAAATCTCCAACAGCTCGACACCAGTCACGCTCCCCTTCGCCGCGGCGGTTTTCTCCGACTCGCCGTACGTATTCAAGCGTGGTGCAGGGTCGGTCGCCCAGCCCACGACGGGAAAACTAACCACAACGACCTTTGGGGGCGAGGCCGCTCAGTCTGGACGTGCTCAAGGACCCCTACTGACGCGTACGCAAACCGACGATACATCGACGACGACAGTACCTGCTGATTACGGAAGAAGAATTTCCTTAGATATTCCTGTACTGCTCGACGGTCGTGAATTGACTGCTTTAGTGGACACTGGAGCGGATTATTCTATAATCAGCGAACAACTGTCCAGCTTTCTGTAGAAATTGACGCCAGTTCAATCAAACGCCAGTTCGTACAGCTGGCGGGCACATCGTCACACCACTCGGCATGTGCACGGCACAAATACAGATTCGCGGCTCTACGTTTGTTGCCAGCTTGAGCGTTCTCCCTCAGTGTTCTCGAGACCTAATCATCGGCATGGTCTTTCTCAGTGAGCACGGAGCTGTCATCGACATTCGACAACGCCTCGTCACTTTCTCGACAAAGAACGCCGCAGCGACGACCAACACCATCCACCCTCGAGCATCTCTTCGTGTCATCGACGACGCTGTCACGTTAGCACCGCGTGCAAGTGTCGTGGCTCAAGCGGCATGTGACAGACTTTTACATGGTGAAGCGGTCGCAGAAAGCAATCGCTCTCTCCTGCTTTCTCAAGGTGTTTGCATCGCAAAAAGCCTTCTTGATCTACATGATGGCCACTGTGAGATTCTTGTCACGAACTTCAGCTACGAACACCGGCACCTCTTTCCTGGTACTGTCATCGCCTACGCCGACCCGATCGTTGATGTCGCTGAGTGTTTTGTTTCTGAGGCAATCGGCACTGCTGAAGCACCTCTACGCAACGTCGACATTAGTCCAACGCTTCCTGAAGAGAACAAACAACACCTGCGCGAGCTGTTGCTAGAGTTCCGCTCATGCTTAAGTTGCACGGTCGTCGAAGATACGTCAAACATCGATTACGAAACACCGTATCATCACCTATAACGACGTGCCCCCCATACGGCAACAGCCTTACCGTGTTTCTCCGACCGAAGGACATGCGATTCAAACGCAGGTGAAGGAAATGCTTCAAGACGACGTGATGCAGTCTTCATGCAGTCCCTGGTGATCGCCAGTCGTTCTTGTTAAAGAGAAAGATGGCACGCTTCAGTTTTGTGTTGACTACTGAAAGCTAAACAACGTCACAAAGAAAGACATGTACCGCTTGCCTCGTGTCGACGATTCT